>NC_045749.1:6370674-6376712 GCF_008692095.1 Etheostoma spectabile | reverse complement strand
TGTGTGTGTGTGTGTGTGTGTGTGTGTATAGAGCCTGAGGTAGTGGGGTTTTCTATTACAGTGAAGCTTCCTTTCCCAGGTGAAAAAGCCAAGCAGAGAGAGGCAATGAAAAATCTCACAGCCGCGGGGGGCAACAGTACCATTCCTACCCCTATTGCCTCCACTAGCAATCCCCCGCCATCTGTCAATCAACCCATTTACATCCACTTTGATAATTTGATTAAAATCACAATAAACGAGTATTGCAATTATATGTCATGTAGACACCTTAACCAGGTTATCTTACTTGTATCAAGCATTAAATGTGAGTAAATGTAGCTCAATTAAGAGGGCTGGATGAGTTGTCAGTATGATACTAATCTCTAAAAAAAAGATTTGTGCATATAAATGCAGAATCTGTATGCACCAGGACAACAGTTTGGGATCAGACCTGTTTCGTTTTAGTCCGATCAGTACTACCTCATCACAATTAAGCTTTTTTTGTATTTGTCTGCATTCATACACAGACATCTGTATATAAAGATTAGCCACTATTTCATCTGAACCTCAATCTGGTTGCTAATCGTACTGTAAACCATGGCTGGCATATGTTTGCTCTGCAATGCCTAAAAAGCAACAAAAAAAATGGTTTGCCAGAACAAGGCCAGCTACCATATGAACCCCTTAGCCTTTAATCTGGGTATTTACATGAGACTATCTGTGTATCTGGAATGGCACAGTACTGTTTGTTTTGCTGTTTTTGTGTGAGAAAATAAAAGAGAGAAGGAATTAGATCAAGGTGGGTGTATACATGTATATGGATGAGTGTATGAAGGGCTGTTTTTGTAGGGTAGGCTTGGGTTTGTGTGTGTGCACCACTTTCTTTCAGCCAATCAGTGAGTCTTAGCACTTTGAGTAAAGTACTACGTAGAGTGTAGGCCAGAGGGACGCATAGAATGAGCTATGAGAAAATAAAACAAAAGGAGACAGAGCTAATGTTCTCAGCCATATAAATGAAAGTGCCAAAAAATGAGGTCTGAAAAATGTGTAAATTGAAACGGCTGTACTTCAAGCCATTAATTTCCTGTGGTATCTGGGTAAATATTATGAACTCTACTCCAGAATACTGAGCACACTATCCATCATGACTCATATAAGCCAAGCTTGAGCTTTTACTACACTACAACATAATTAGTTGGAGAATTATAGTCTATACAATTGTGCGTGTGTTTGTCTGATGATGCTGTTTTGCCCATGGCAAGTTGTAAGGAAGAGAAACATATTGCCTCAATCCGGGATGCTGAGTACTACAACGTAAAGGTAGAAAGTCAGGGCTGCTAACAGTATACACTGTCATTCTTATAGAGAGTTCATAATTATCTAGCTCAGCAGATCTTGAATAAAGGAGATCATTTTTTGCATTCAGGGTATGTAATAATTTCTTATGACTCTTATAGAAGAGAAATTGCATTTTTCTATTTTTTAATAATTAATGTAATTTGTTTGACCAAACAACTTTATTTATATATTTACATTTATGTCTAAGAAAGGGTGGTGACAGTTTTTTAACAAATCAAGGTCATTTCTAATGTGCTTTTTCTGTCATCATGTTTCGGATGTCCTGTGCATTGGAACACTGATACAGGAATTGCCAATATGTCAAATAATTTAAAATCATGTTAGCCTCTTTTTCACATATTTTCTTCAATACTCCCATAAGATGAGTAAAAAAAAAAAGTGAAATTGTAAAAAATAGTTCAGGGTTTCAACCTAGAGGTCATCCTCTAATCCACTGTGTCTACAAAACGCAAAGATTTCCACAACAACTTTGATTCTGATAGATCACTTAGTGTGGTTGCACACGAAAGATGTAAGTCGGTTTGGAACATTCAGTTACTGCTTGCAGTGCCTTTACTTTGTTTATTCCCACAAAGCTCAGCTTTCCCACGTATCTTTCTGTTATCTGTTCCACTGTCCCTAAATATATAGATTTAAGACTATGTCTTAAAAATATATCAAAAATGTCAAACAAATCTAAAGCTCACCAGTGTGGAAGAGGTGTTTTCTAATTGCACTCTACTAAAGGATAATTCAAGTTCAAGTGAGTCAGTCATATTTCTTACTCCATTTGACTGCAGCGATCTTGCTGTGTTCCCAAAACTCAGGTATTGTCTTGGTGAGAACAGTGTAATCAAAACTGATAGAAATGATGGAAAAAGCTAAGAAAGTTAGACAAAATAAAAAGTTCTGAAAAGTATTTTCTCGATGAAGATAGATGTTACTTAACCCTCTGAGACACGCAGGGGTTTTGGCTCTCCCAGCCAACATGACTCTCTTTAAGAGGCTGTGGCGGTTTTATAGTTAGAGTGGAGATAATGATATCATATGAAACTTGAAGGCCTAAGGAGTTCTGTTATGCTAGCTTGTCAAGAAGGGGGCTAAAACACTCCAAAGTTACAGTGTAGGCTCAATTTTGGCCATGTAAAAACATGCATACTCACACGGGGGTCCTTTGACCTCTCACCTCAAGACATCTGATTTAAAATGGGTTCTATGGGTACCCCTGGCTTTACCCTTTACAGAAAAGCCCAATGTATTCTAATCCCATTCAGTTTTTTTATGCATTACAAATGTGTTATTTCCATCTATTTTAAAATGGTTTACTTAGATATTTTTGCATACTGGGGTCGCCAAATAGTCTTGGAGTTGCATAAATTGGGTATGACTGGAAGAATTCTTTAAATGTCAAAAGTTTTGTTTTTATACCAAATCACAGCATGGCTTTTCTATGGTGTTCCTCAAGGTATTGTTGCTTAATCTGGTATTTTGGAAGGATTCTCCTCAATTTTGCGTTAAGGATTTATGACTAGAAAAACATGACAGAAAGTGTGTCAGAAGAACTCACCATTTAGTCATTCAAACTCCAACGTATGATGTAAACCAGGATTCTTACCTGTAAATCACATTAAAGGCCAATCCCAACCCTAATGCTTACCACAGTCAGCTATTCCCCGTATATGCAAAATGTCAGTATATCCGACATATACATAGTACATGCACACACGTGCCTAAAGAAACTGACTAGGTTTGATTGAATGCAACAACAGAGAAACGTGTGTTGTGTCCAAGTCATTGTCCATCACTAAATAAGGGTGTCAACTGTCATAAATAACAGAAAAATTGGAAACTCTCTCTGCAGACCAGCACAAAGGATAGATGAGGAGAGGCAACTGGATGGATTTCTCTCCCCATTCCAAGGCCTGCAAAACTACCTGCCAGCTGGCCAGAGAGAAGCAGGGGCTTCTGGGATAGATGTATGTGTAGCAGTAGGTCTAAACTGGCCCCACATCAGGATGGCCTCTCACTAAAGTATGAATAATGATGGTTTCTGTTTGAGTGTGTGCGCAGGATTCTGGCAGCCTTTACATGTCTGGCTTGCCCTCTCTAAGCTGTTCTCCTTCAGCAATACCACACAAGCACACGCACACACAGACACACACAGACACACATTACCAGAAGCACTTGTAAAGACGAATACACATGCACGCACACGGACACGAACACACACCACCTCCTCATTCCCACTTGGCTCTGGATGAACCAACCGCAACACACAAAGAGGCTCAGGAGATAGAGCGTGATGACTAAAACTGCTTTTCATTCATCACTCTCTTCAACCCTCTGTCTCTCTTTTGCCTCTTTACTCGCCCATCATAAATACCAGTGGTGCGAGGAAAATCTATTTCCCCCATGTCCTCACACATGCAAACTAAAATAGTCATTTCAATGCCTGTCTAAACAATCATTTTCATGTCTGAGGCGAGTTGGTTGATACTCGATAGGCCCTGCAAGCCAGTGGCTTCTGAGCTGAAGTGCCAGTATTGAAAATGTACACAAAGAGGTGTTTATCTGGCAGACATTGGATGGTTTGAGACACACTGACAATGTGCTTCAACTAGCAACCGATTTTGACTGTCCTGCTGACCAGGATTTGACTACAATTAAAATTCATGGAGGCTTAAATACCTAATCCCTCATTTCATATCACATCATGTCATTTGAGTCAAATTCACCCATGTAAATAGTTTGTATGATGAAAAATTATAATTTACAACAGAGGCCTATTTATGTGCTTTTACATATTAAAAAAACATTTAATAGTTTTACAAAACATTACTGACTTAGATTTAGTTTTGTCTAGGGTAATTCCTGTATTAACCCTTAAAACCCTTAAAAAAACAATTTGAGTTTTCAAGATTTATATAGGCAGGCTATTACGTATACGGCACCTCATTTACCCATTCACTACTCCCAATAGTTTACTATAAAGTGAGCAGTTAACGAAGATTACAGACAAGAAATCATTGTCATCTTGCGTCTGCACTTAATTTTTGTATCTATAAAATGTGACAGATTACCTAGCTGAAAGTAGTTTATGTCATGGACACAATTATTTCCTTTCGTTGTAACAATTTTTTACATGGCACTTTACAGAACATCATTTTACACTGTGCAAGGACTGCATTTATATAGCGCTTTTGTAGTCTAACGACTAATCAAAGCGCTTTATACACTACAGGCACCATTCACACACACATTCACACACACTAGTGGCTGAGGCGGCCACACAAGGTCACTGCTCATCAGATAAACATTCACACGCATTCACACACCAATGGGTTAGCAGTATCTTGCCCGAGGACATTTCAACATGTAGATTGGAGGGGCCAAGGATCTAACCTTCTGTGCCACAGCCGCCCATGGACTGTCCAGTAAAAAAGGATCGATTTTGGACAAAGGCCATGAAAGTACAATCGTTGAGGTCGAGGTGTAACATTTACTAAATAAAAAAATACATAAATATGGAAACATGGAGCAATGAGGAGGAGTGTTTGCTTTCAGTGAGGCTAACTGAATTGACTGTAAAACACTTTTGCAGAATAATGTTAATGTAAATGTTCAAGGTTGTATTTGAGGTCAAATGTGTGTTGTGTCGGCAGTGAACAATGCCATATACAGTAAATTTGCCTCGGAGTCTATGAATGACCAACACAGAGACAAGAAAGCCACTCTCCCCCTATTGAGTGGGAAGTCCTATACTTCAGGGTATTTTGCAACACGCTTTTTAGCTTTTTTAAGTATGAGCCCTGACAAGTGATAGCCTATGAGAGTTCCTTCTCCTCATCTCACTATCAAAGTATATTTTCTCCTCCTCTTCACTTGCTGTCCCATTTCGTTTTTTTTCCATGCTCTCTTTTGCTTACTTTCTTTTTTTCTGTATCCATCACTCTCTTCCACTCCACATTGGCCATGTTATGCGGTTTTGTTCTTTAAAGAACACCCCGGCCGTCCACAGTGGCAGCATGAGAACCGTCACTGAGACCGTTATAAAACTATTAACAATGGCTCTAGCTCCGTCACAAACAGCCTGTTTGCTCTGGAAATGGTTTGTGAAACAACAGTCAGTTGCAACATGGAAGCGTGGTCCAGGTCTTGGTTAAAAAGGCACAGCTGTGTCAGGCACTGTCTATGCAAATAGATCTGGAACGAACAACTTGTACACATGCAAGAAAGAAGGAGAAAAATTTGACTATAAGAGCAAGCCTAGTGGCCATGTAGCTGAATAACTGTTTTTTTTTATTAGTGCAACAGCCAACATGCCCATTAGCAGGTTCAAGTGTTAAATTACATGACTCACATGTATGTCCTTTAAAGATCTCTGCTCTGATTCAGGTCATTTTAAGGTCCCGCAGAAATGGAGATGTTTGCCATTGGCTGATGACTAAAACTAGATGCAAAACAAGATTCCACCTACAGTAAGTATGCATGCAGTATACTGTTTCACATCTACTGTATTACAACTATAGGCAACCCTGACTTATGGTGCATCTACACTATGCAGACCGAAATGCAATGTGATATATATTGTGTGGAAACATACACACAACACACATAAGTATACTGTCAAAGAACATCAGAGCGATCCTGAAGAATGCAAGAGTGGACTGATTATTATAGATAAGAGTGTGTGCGCGCGCGCACACACACACACACACACA
>NC_045749.1:6363390-6370664 GCF_008692095.1 Etheostoma spectabile | reverse complement strand
CACACACACACACACACACACACACAGTAACTTTAGTGGTTTTCCTGCGGAGTAGAAATACTATTATACAGTTAACTGTACATTACAAATGGCCTGCCAACTGTCTCTGGAGTACCACATGACTACCGTTGGCTCCAATGATTGGCTGGTTGGCATAACGGCAAGAGTATCAGGTTAGCGATTGATTGGGTGATGTGTGTGGTGGAACAGATGGAACAGAGAGGAAGTGTATTCCCAGTAAACCACACTAAACCATTGGGGTTTTCCACAGGCAGGTAAGATGGAGACACACACACACACACACACACAACACACACTAACAAGGCAATTCCTGAGCGTACACCTCTCTTTCTCTCTGGCTCAGGCTCTTCCTGGCACTCCCTCTAGCCCTCACAGGCTATTTGGCTCTGCATAGATCTTCATTATGTTTAATTACCTTCTCAGGTTTCAATGGAATGAATCCACATGTGAGTGAGTCAGGGGCGTTCTTTTCCTTTCCTGATTCTTAAGCCTTTTTTTTATCTGCCTAAGAAGTGCAATAAATCTATAAAAGACAAAAAGCTGAATTGACATACTTTTCCATGGCAAGATTTTTATTGGAAATAAACTAAAAATCTGACTAAGTTAGACAAGATTCATGTTGTTACTGGCTGACCATAGAAAAAGGGTTTTCAATAAACAAGAAATGGGATCAAGAGGAAGCAAACAATGTCACATAAGCAAACCTAACTTCAACATGTATAAGGAAGTGAAAAAAATGTAATTGTAGCCAACCAAAGCTGTTGCCAATATTCAATTGTTAAGACAATTTACCCATTTTTCTATAACAAAGTTGATGTGACAGAAAATCGTAAAAGTTGACTAGTGTGGACTTCACCGGAAAATAGGAAATAAACAGAGGTCTGTGCACGGGCTGAATTAACACAACTTTTATGCCTTTCTGTCATATCTACTGCAATCAAATTCACTGTGTTTACTTGGAAGGAATCACTGCACATGGGTAGGCACTTGTATTGACATTTTGATCATGTTTAGAGGCTAAAAACTTGTTTAAAACTTGCCGTGTTTAAGCCTGTTGGGTGCTAACTCTAGCAGGAAGATAACACGGTGTAAGCAGCACCGATTGGTTTCATTTGTCTTGCTACTTACAGCGCTACAAATTTTGAAAAAACAGAGCTACAAGTTGAAATGGACCGGAATTCTCCTAATCCCGACAAAACACCACAGTGAATTTCAGCCTGTGTGCACGTTTTTAAAAAACAAAATTATATTTGAATCTCAAAATTGAAAATCAAATATTTAACAAATATTGGGATCCAGCCCTAGCTACCTCCCTATTAAAAAAAACATCAGGTTTCCTACAAACTGCAGGTCATCAAAGACAGCATGCATTTCTTTGGTCAATTGATGGACCCCAGTGGAAATGCCAATGGAAGATGAGTTGACGGCAAAATGAACGCAAGTGTTCAGCAAATGTGTTCCCATGTGAAAATGCATTGGCAATCATGATGCTGTGTGACTTATGACAACAAGGACCAAGGATTTATCTTTACCTGGCAAATTGTGAACAAAATGATTGTGAGCCACTAGTATTATTGACACCAACAAACTAACTCCCCTCTTATACCAAGGCAATTTAAGAGGAAGAAAAAGTTTATTTCAACTTTGACAATGTTGTTTACCTCTGCCTACTGTGAACATTAAGTGATTATTTTTCCAGTAAAGAGATTGTAAACACTAAGTTCTAAGAACCCACTTGACTAACAATGAAGTTTCGGCATCTGGTACATCACACAAGCCAAATGGCTAAACAAAATTTGCCCTGTGTACAACTGTATCATATTCTAGGATACGCCTGGTTGGGAAGCTCCTCGGGAGGCTGAATTGCTCAAGAAGATGGCAGGCTAGTGATTTTTTTTTTTTGTCCGGCTTCTGAAAATAGTCTCACCTCATTCGTCCTTGGTGAACTAGTATATATTTCAATATTTGTTTGAAGAAAAAAAAAAAGCTTTAAAAGAAAATCCTTCTGCATAGCTTCCCTCCCTGGGTTCATTTAACAACACTATTTTTTCTCTGAGGGAAAATAAATTGTTCAATATTTCTCCACCATTACACGGGAACCCAAATGGGGAAAAAATACATAAAAGCAGCTGGAAATAGCCTCAGGGGCAAATGGCTAAACAAACTCTTTGTGGAATATACTTTTTGCTGGTGCCTCTTTAGCTCCGTGTCTGAAAGGTCGACTCGGTTACTAACTGAAAATAGGTAACTGAATTATAACTTTTAGAAAAGCCTGTCACTGGGGTAATATCACGTACATGTGCAATGAAGTATTCTTTCTTACAAGTACATTTTTGAACCCATACCATTGTCCCTTAAAAAGTACAATTACTTACACCACAACAGTGTGCTATGTTGTGTTTTATTTTTACTTCATTTCCATTTTTTCCTTTTTCACTGCAGCAATTGACAATTCTCCAAAGTGTCAACACACAGAGTTTCACCTGCTACGGAGGGGTTTCACCTGGAGGCCATAATGTACCAGCACACAATTTCCAATCGTTGGTAGAGCAAGAAACATGACCTCTCAGAACTCTCCCACCCCCTGCCAGTAATGTTCAATGGTGCACCCAGCCAAACCTTGAGCATTACTGAAAGAGACTGAATCCTAGTGTTGGCTGAGGTGGGTGGCGGTGGCTTTATCATATGCACCTCTGTGCAGTACATTCAGTCTGCTACCAGGTATAGTCTTTAAAAACAATGTCTTGTGTATCAGATTGCTAAAATATGATACATTGCAAAATGGTCATTTATAATAAAATAGTTAATCTAAGACCATACATACTACATGCTGAAAGATTGCTAATGTAACTCTGGTTCAGACTAAACTACTACTTTACACTTGTATGGTGGATCAAAAGGAATACATGTAGTCTTGACAAAGCCCGTTATTTACCTAGGATAGCAGTACTGGGAAAAATAGTCTCAGCCCTCCTGTAAAACGTATTTTTAAGTGCTGCCCACTGTGCTGAATTCTGCTTTGCCACAGAGACCTGTGGAGGTTTACAAAATGCCCTATGAAATCCAGCTGCTATGGGCGTGCTAAATATCGCTCACCAGATAAAAATACGCTTCTGTGCTGTTGGTGCACTAACAGCCTTACAAGCGAGCAAGTGTTTTGTATCATGCTGCAATATGGAGGGGATGGTTTTGCAGGTATCAAACTGTAAACTAGATGAGCTCATTTTATGGCACCTGGGCAGGTAAAAACAGAGAAATCAATGACGAATTGGGAAAATAATCATACAAGAAAATCTCTCCTGTTGTTTCTCAGGGCTACAACAGTTTGACTCAACACCCTCTTCAACCCCTTTGCTAAAATACACAATGATTGGTTTTAAACAGGACAAGGCAAAGGAAGAATATTTGCAAGATTACCTGAAGTTTCCCAGCCAGCAATGTACTGTACTGTATGTGTGAAAGAGCAGTGTTTCAAGCGTCCTTTGTGAAACACCAGTGACTCCTTATGTCTTCAACTCAGAGTATAGCGTTTGAGTGCAGGGCCAGATGGCTAGCGTTATGATCTTAATCACCAAAAGGTGATCAACGCTTAAATGTCAATATTTATATTCACCGTTAAACTAATGGGAGGACGTGTACCAAGTTACAGTTGTTTTCCTTTGACCATGTCATGGGAACCCTCATTTGACAAAATTGCAGGGTTCGAAATAAGCTAATTACAGGAGGTGTGAAAAAGCCCATGATTTGCCATCAATTATTATTAAGAGCTTGTGTTTAGTTCCTCTTACAGGTGCATTTAAATACAGCTACTGGGAATTTGCACAATGACTTTCACTGGGTTTATTATCAGTGTTCCCTAAAAGGTGCACCACACCCTTAAGATTTTAACTCCAGGTTAAATCCATGTTCAGGAAGAACCACTTTGGTAGCCTAAATCCGTGTGTAATCTGTGTCAAGGAAATTGCTCCCATGTGTGTTAATGCTACTGACAGAACTATTAGGCCTCAGTATTAATGGCTTGCTGAAACACACGGCTAAACAAACAACTGCCACAGCTAGCTTATCCTGCCTTTGCCCTGAGGGGTCTACACAGGCTAGAGATGTTACTTGGCCCAGCATAAAGTAGTGACTCAGCTAACAGGAGACTGGTGCTAAAGCAATTGTTTTTTACAGTATAAAGGAGTTCAATTTTAGCAATAAAATCCCACGATGACTTTCTTATGCTTCATTGAAACTGCCTCAAACAATGTGTTTCACTGCCCAGAAAAGCTAATGAGACATCAGTGTCCTTTGGATTCCCATCCATATTGATGGACACAAAATTCAATGCAATTGAACATCTGTCACTATCTGTTGAGTTACGTAACTAGAGTTATTAAGTTTGTTTTGATTACACATTGCTGAACACCTTGGAGGAAACAATGAATGCAGCGTACAATATCAATTTATCCTTGGGGTCAGATCATCAGTTATTATCATGGCCTCTTGGCTGTCCATACTGAAAATAGAGTGAGCTACACTACATGGCTGTTATGAAAATAATACTTCTTTTTTTTTCTTTTTTACCACCCAGCTTCCCATAAAAAGGGGAAATCATAATTCATACAAAACATGCAAACACAGAAGAATATTTCATAACTGAACTGTTAAGTTAAACTGAATTCCCCCTAAGCTCCCACTTCCTTCCTCTGCCTGACACAAGGTTGCTATGGTCTCAGTCTGGGTTCCCTGTGGGATGAACATGAGATATGTCGATGAGATATGGTCATACACTCTCCGTGTGTCAGGGAGGATGGAAGGGGGTCTGCCTGGGTGTGCATGTGTCGGTGAGCAATCTCTGCAGTTTTCTGCATTGGATGTGTATAAAGGCTTTGCCTATAGAAAATCCCCAGAGGTGGCAGTCTAACCCAAACATTTGACTGTCAATCATTATAAGCCACCAACCACGGTCATGACCCAGGAACAGGAAGAGGCCTTGTTGTGCCTGAACGGATCTTACTGTGCTACTCTGAAGGGAGCCGTGTATGTATAGAGATCCATCTGTGTTTTTATCTTACTCTTTAGTATAGCAGTGAGAGCATAAGTGATGGACTTTTTGCATCTGCCTTCCATGACAACCTTCAATCCAGTAATAAAATGTTAATTATGGATGTAGTATACCTCATTCTGAAGAATAATAATAAATAATAATAATACATTTTATTTAAAGACGCCTTTCTTGGCACTCAAGGACGCCGCACAGGGAATTCATAAATTAAGAACAGCAAAACAAATACTATACAACAGCAAAACAAATACTATACAACAGCAAAACAAATACTATATAGCAAAACAAAACCAATACTATACAACAGCAAAACAAATAGTATACAGCAAAACCAAAACCAAAACTATACAACAGCAAAACAATACTTCCAACAGAAAAACAATACTATACAGCAAACAATACATACAGAAAAAAAATACTATACAGCAAAACAAATCTATACACAGAAAGGCGGAGCACAGACTTTAGGTGGAATAGGCAGTTATAAACGATGTGTTTTTAGTTGTGATTTGAAATGGGGATGATCATGTTTCTGAGTTGGGGGGGTAGTGAGTTCCAGAAACGGGAGCAGAGCGGCTAAATGCCTGCCCCCCATGGTGGTGAGACGGGCGGGGGACAGACAGGTTTAGGGAGGAAGAGGATCTGAGGGAGCGAGGGAGTGGGACGCTGGATGAGTCAGACAAATATGGGGGGCGAGGTTGTGGATGGCCTTGAATGCTAATAGAAGGATTTTGAATTTGATACGGAACTGGACGGAGCCAGTGGAGCTTGGAGGACAGGAGTGATGTGGTGGATGAGGGGGTTCAAGTTATGATGCGGGCAGCTGAATTCTGGACCAATTGAAGTTTGTGGAGGATTTGTGAGAGACCGAAGAGAGAGAGTTGCAAAATCGACGGAAGTGACGAGACTGTGGACAAGAATTGCAGCAGTGTGGGGGGTAAGGGAGGGCGGAGCGATTGATGTTACGTAGTGGAGTAGGCAGACGGGTAATGTTATTGACATGGGTTTAAAGGATATATAATAAAGAATGTGCTTAAAACACTACCACTTTACATAATTATTGGTAGAATAACCGCGTCTGAATCAGCCATGTCAGTCATTTTGCGAAGCAATATTAGAGAGCAGTTATATTTCCGGTATTCTTTCATCTGAGTTGTCTGTTCCACACTAATACAACGTTTGAACGTCACCATGTTCCACCCAACAAGTTCCTTTCCCAGTTTTATTTTGCAGAGGCGCTGTTGCTCTGTGCGGCGGCTAGCGCTGCCCAAGGCAATTGTGATTGGTTTAAAGAATGGCAATAAACTAGAGCATCTATTTCTCCAATCCCGGAATGCTGTGGAATAATCATACCCTCTTCCACAGCACTGTGGAGGAAGATCTGGCAATGCGAGACTATGCATAAGTGACCCCCATTACTAGAGTTTCTTTCTATGTTATTAAAAAATCAGTGTTCAACCTTGGGGGGGGGCCGGACCCTTGAATCCGATTATAGTCTAGGTGTCAATATATGTATCTTAAGAGCAAGTCGGGTTTTAGTTTGGAATTTACAAAAGCTCATCTTGATGCACATGGGGTTAAAAAAAAAAAGCTTTGGATATGTTTCCAAAAGGCAAACTACACTTGCGTGCTTACATAGATTTTTTTGTGCTTAATTTCTTTAATGCCTCGATGAAACTTAAGCAATGCTCAACTTTATTACAGTGTGCATGGTCCTTAAACGGAAACAAGATCAGCTGTTATAAATTTGGGTGGCCTCAGAGTGTATGTGCGTGTGTGGTAAAATGAGGGATGTTGACGGTGCCGCAAATTAGGACATGAAAAAACTGTCCCCCTCTCTAACACTTGCAACTGAAAGTTACACTAATCTTTGTTTCTCCTCCTGGCTCACTTTCTCTTTGATCCATTATTTTGTTCTCTCTTTTTTGCATTGTGTGCCTACCGTATGTATGGGTCTATAAGTACTGCATGATGCAAAACAAAGTTTCAAAATAGTACTTCCTATATTTTATGTATAGGGTGTGGAATGGCAGGCAACACATGGCACCTACAAAAATATTTACCCAGCAGCACACTGCCAAGGGGACATTTCTTTTGACATTCCCCGTCCTCTGTTCCCTTTTCCTGCTTTTCCCACTCCACATCCAAAAATACTTAATACTGATTAAAACAACTGCACAGTCTTAAGGCATTCCCCACTTTGTGG
>NC_045749.1:6359666-6363365 GCF_008692095.1 Etheostoma spectabile | reverse complement strand
CAACAGCAAAACAAATACTATACAACAGCAAAACAAATACTATATAGCAAAACAAAACCAATACTATACAACAGCAAAACAAATAGTATACAGCAAAACCAAAACCAAAACTATACAACAGCAAAACAAATACTATACAACAGAAAAACAAAACTTAACAGCAAAACATACTATACAACAGAAAAAACAAATACTATACAGCAAACAAATACTATACACCAGAAAAAGGGCGGAGCAACAGACATTTAGGTGGAATAGGCATTTAAAACAGATGTGTTTTTATTGTGATTTGAAATGGGGAATGAATCAATGTTTCTGAGTTGGGGGGGTTGAGTTCCAGAAACGGGAGCAGAGCGGCTAAATGCTCTGCCCCCCATGGTGGTGAGACGGCGGGGGGGACAGACAGGTTTATGGAGGAGAGGATCTGGGGAGCGGAAGGGTGGGACGCTGGATGAGATCAGACAAATATGGGGGGGGCAGGTTGTGGATGGCCTTGAATGCTAATAGAAATTTTGAATTTGATACGGAACTAACCGGAGCCAGTGAGCTGTTGGAGGACAGGAGTGAGTGGTGGATGGAGGGGGTTCAATTTATGATGCGGGCAGCTGAATTTGGACCAATTGAAGTTTGTGGAGGGATTTGTGAGCGGACCGAAGAGAAGAGTTGCAAAAATCGAGACGGAAGTGACGAGACTGTGGACAGAATTGCAGCAGTGTGGGGGTAAGGGAGGGGCGGAGGCGATTGATGTTACGTAGGTGAATTGGCAGACCGGGTAATGTTATTGACATGGGGTTGAAAGGATAATAATAATAAAGAATGTGCTTAAAACACTACCACTTTACATAATATTATTGGTAGAATAATACAGCGTCTGAATCAGCCATGTCAGTCATTTTGCGAAGCAATATTAGAGAGCAGTTAATATTTCCGGTATTCTTTCATCTGAGTTGTCTGTTCCACGACTAATACAACGTTTGAACGTACACATGTTCCACCCAAACAAGTTCCTTTCCCAGTTTTATTTTGCAGAGGCGCTGTTGCTCTGTGCGGCGGCTAGCGCTGCCCAAGGCAATTGTGATTGGTTTAAAGAAATGGCAATAAACTAGAGCATCTATTTCTCCAATCCCGGAATGCTGTGTGGAATAATCATACCCTCTTCCACAGCACTGTGGAGGAAGATCTGGCAATGCGAGACTATGACATAAGTGACCCACATTACATAGAGTTTCTTTCTATGTTATTATAAAAATCAGTGTTTCAACCATTGGGGGGGGCCGAGACCCTTGGAATCCGATTATGAGTCTAGGTGTCAATATATGTATCGTAAGAGCAAGTCGGGTTTTAGTTTGGAATTTACAAAAGCTCATCTTGATGCACATGGGGTTAAAAAAAAAAAGCTTTGGATATGGTTTCCAAAAGGCAAACTACACTTGCGTGGCTTACATAGATTGTTTTGTGCTTAATTTCTTTAATGCCTCGATGAAACTTAAGCAATGCTCAACTTTATTACAGTGTGCATGGTCCTTAAGCAAGGAAAACAAGATCAGCTGTTATAAATTTGGGTGGCCTCAGAGTGTATGTGCGTGTGTGTAAAATGAGGGATGTTGACGGATGCCGCAAAAGTAGGACATGAAAAAAAACTGTCCCCCTCTCTAACACTTGCAACTGGAAAGTTACACTAATCTTTGTTTCTCCTCCTGGCTCACTTTCTCTTTTGATCCATTATTTTGTTCTCTCTTTTTTGCATTGTGTGCCTACCGTATGTATGGGTCTATAAGTACTGCAGTGATGCAAAAACAAAGTTAATCAAAATAGTACTTCCTATATTTTATGTATGAGGGTGTGGAGGATGGCAGGCAAACACCTGGCACCTACAAAAATATTTACCCAGGCAGCTAACACTGCCAAGGGGACATTTCTTTTGACATTCCCCGTCCTCTGGTTCCCTTTTCCTGCTTTTCCACTCCACATCCAAGAATACTTAATACTGATTAAAACAACTGCACAGTCTTAAGGCATTACCCACTTTGTGGAGATAAGTGGCAAAGCTGGAGGAGACTGGGAATTTAGGAGTGACATAATAGTTTTTTTAAGAGAGAGCTAGAGTAAAGAAAGGCAATAGCAAAGAAGGGAATACACACATGCACTGGAAAAGGTTTTAATGAAAGGGACTGTGTCCTCCCACAAATAAATGTAACTTGTAGCTACAAATGCTTTTTGCTTAAAGTGCTTATGATCTGGGATATGTAAATATTATGTCCTTTATATATTGGCTTTCTTAAAAGGGTTTATTTCATTACACTGAGCCTCCTCCATTCCTTGCTAAAGCTAATGCAATCAGTAATAAAGACAAATCTTCCCTGTCAGTATTCATGTGTCAGTGGCTCTAAGCGAGTGTCGGCTTCTTTGTGCGTCCTGGTGTGTGATGAAGTATGTGAAAGGTTGACGGAGAGATTGTGAGAAAAGGGACAGACAGAGAGACAGAAATACATATACTGTGTGTTTGTCTCTGAGCCAGTGAATGAAAAATACAGGCTGAACTGTGTGTGTGTGTGTGTGTCCTGGCACGTGTGAGGTGGTGTGTGGGTGTCGAGAGGGAAAGCTCATAAAACCCATGATCACACTGATGAGGTCACGAGGAGTGAAACCGGAGAAAGCCTTTCATTTCCTGTCTCATTCCATCCCTCTCTCATCTACCTACATTCATCCATCTCTCCTCCGCCCCTCTGCATATACTTTACTCCTGTTTTTTCTCCACTGATACCACAAGCCAAAGTCCTTCTCTCCCTCTGGCTATCTACCTATACTTTATATTTTTATATTTTTTATATTTACTCTCAGGACTCCACTCTGCACTACCTACCTACAATATATTGTATTTTTATGTTTTGTGTCAACACTGTAAAGGGGTTGCTTCAAACTCAATGCACAGGTACTGCACTTGTATATAATGACAATAACGACATTTTATTATATTCTAGAATTGTTCAGTATGTGTCAGTCTGAAAAAAAAAGAATATAAGTGTTTTTTAAGTGGTTTATTGTTGTTTTTTTAAAGTACCTAATGTTTGTGAAAACGCATTCTTGGTTCTCACATAAAAACTCCTCTCTCTTGTACTCTTAGTGTATGGCACTTAATGGGTATGCCATGTTATACTATTGTACCATCTTTCTATAAAATAATAAAATGACAAGGGCTGCAACCAACAAGGGCTGCAACTGACATTTATTTGGTATTAATTAATTGGTCAATTATATTCTTGATTTATTGCTCAGTCTATAAAATGACAGAAAATAGTGGGGAAAAAAACTACTGTATTCCGAGAAAACTCCAGATAAAATCTTCAAATGTCTCATTTTGTCCAACCAACAGAACAATACATAAAAATATTCATCTGACAATGATATAGTATCCTCACATATGATAAGATATTTAGCATTTTTGCACGCACACAAAACCAAAATTGTGTGTGAAAGGCATTAGAGAGCGGCACTGAAAGTTTAATGAATACATTTGATTTAATAATAAATGTCATTGTTAAACTTAGATGTTTTTAGCTAAAAAATATGACAAATTCTTTAGCCATGCAGCCACGTGCAAAACTTTTAATAGATAAGATAGATACAAAAAAGTAAAGACTATTAACCCTCTGAGCCCGTGACACTCGCCCACGAGTAAAAAAGTACCTCTGATTCATA
>NC_045749.1:6358485-6359656 GCF_008692095.1 Etheostoma spectabile | reverse complement strand
TAACTTTTGAACCATACAAGCGATTTACTCACTTTCTGTTTCGTTTAAATCCTGACGTTTTCCCGTTTACAGCGGTCTTTTCCCTGTCCTTCTAGCCTCTACAGGGGATTTTCTATCCAGCCTGGAACTTCAGCCTATTTGGGCTTTAAATCCATACTGTTATATCCAAGATTGATTCACTTTATGTCCATAATTCATCGCGTTTTGGCTCATTTCTGCCGCTGGCTCGCTCCTCCATCTTTGCCCTGTCTGTCCCGTCTATTGTTTCAGGAAGTACATGCTCATATATGGGAGATAAAGGCACCCCTCTTGTAGGGAAGGCCAGAGGGGACAAAAATGCCTATATACTCTATGGAAGGCCAAATTGTTCACATTTAGACACATATTTGCTTGTATAACTTGCTGTGGGTGTAATATCAATAATATGACATTTATGTTATTATTGGCATAAGTAATGTCATGAGAGCAAAACGTCTTGACTTTTTTGGAAAAAAGCATGTATTTTGTCAACTGTATAATTTATAATGATTATTTCTTCACAGTGTGACTCCCAAGCATATGAGAAGTGTTTTAGAATGGAAATGGCTTAGGTTTTACTTATATGTCTGTGATATCAATACATATCTGGAAGATTCATTTATTTATTTATTTATCTTTAAGGCCCTACAACCATGCAACATGCAAGTGACCTCACTGCAACCCAAATACTCTAATAACCCAGTTTGTCCTAAAAAAAATGATGTTCATATCTTGACTGTACACAACAGGGTTGATGTTTTACAAGCTTTTATATAAAATAAATCCAGACGGAAATTAAATTGTAAAAATGGCCTCAGGGCCCAGAGCGTTAAAGAAGAAACTATTCTAATATACAAAAAATATTTTTAGGTTATTCTGCATGGCTAAACTTTGGACATGTCTTAGAAGTGTAAAGACAAGCTTTTTGAACAGTTAAAGTCAAAAGAGAGTTGGTTGCAGCTTACTCTTCTGCAAGACCACAATTCAGGGAAGCTACAGGGAGGAAAGTTAGCTAAACAGTGGGGTTCATCAAAGTGAAATTTTGATGTGAGTCTGTCACCAGCTGTTGTGAGTCAACATGTGAGTACAATCTGTGATAATACTGCCAGTATAAATGTGAGTAGACCACAGAAAGACGTTTTGCTCACAAAAA
>NC_045749.1:6353318-6358475 GCF_008692095.1 Etheostoma spectabile | reverse complement strand
AAACTTGCATCTGTAGCCAACGGGATACTGTATTGATGTCAGTGGTCACACCGCTAACCTGCAGTTATTTTCTGTTGCAAGGAGAAACCAAGCACAAACCATTGCAATCACACTGTGGCGATCATAGCCATGGAACACAAAGGAAAGTAGACGGGAAAGTGTTCACAACACAAGCGCCTGAAACATACAGACTGTGACCAGAGGTGTACAGTAGTACTCCGCCATTTTTCTTTTAGATAGCAGGTGTTCTAAACTTAGCAAACCTATTATTCATATTGCCTGCGCAGCTGTCTCTAGAGGTAGAGTATAGACACATACAGTACATTTAATATTCAGTCAGACATAAATTGCTGTGTTTCATGAATTTCCATACATTATAAATGCCCAAACCTGTTGCATGTTACTACCAAAAGAAAATGTGTTAAATATTATACATTCAAAATTATATATTTACATCTGCTCCTCCTGAGAAGTGTAAGAGATTAGCTGTGGATAATGGAACTTGATACAAATTCCCAAAACCATTACTATCTAGCGTATTAATTATTCTAATTTTATTGCCCGAAAACATATTTCTTTACATCAACATAATTATATATAGCCAATTATCAAAAGTTGTTATTGGCTTGTGTGATTGGTTGTAATAATCGCTGGAGCCGGCCTTTAGACTTCTCGTATTTTGACGGGTGGTCTGAGAAATCAGAGATTGACATAGACGACTATATTCTCTACTCTTTGAAAATAGTTATAATGATTTTGTATCCACCTGTGTCTCCATGGCTGGATCTTGAACAAAAGATGAGGAAAGATTGCCCTGCATGACCACTTGGGATATTCTTCTTTGTTTACTTGACTTTTAATAGCCTAGGATTTAAAGCTCAAGATCAATTTTCTTCACAGTTCACCAAAACATCAAGGCACACCAGAGCTCACTCCATAACACCACAGCTGTGAACCAGTGCAGCAGAGCATAACAGAGAACTACACAACTGCTCCTACAGTCAGCCTTCCTCTTATCACAGGCTCATTACTGGTCAGTGTTTGACAAAAACTCCAAGGGGCAGCAGTAGCTGGCTGCCAGATTGCCTGTACCATCTGTGTGCTCACGTTTAGCAGAGGGCGATAAATTAAAGGCGGGAAAAGCAGGAATGATGCTGAGAGAAGCTGTGTCTACTTGTAGGAATAAATGTGTTCCCCAAGACAAAAACACTGGAAACATTAAAACAAGATACTGCGCCAAGCTACGGTATATGAGATCAAAACAAACACAACAAAATGACAAAGGTTGTTTACATCAAATGAAATAAGGCACCTTGATTAGAAAATGGAATCTACCCCGTTTGAAAAATGAGTATGCAAAGAAAGACAATGAAATACAGTATGTGCATAGTCTGCATATTCGAGTATAGTTTCAGATCATCACTGGGCAAACTGCCACTTCTGATTAACCTTGATCAAACATCTCTTCGTGTGCGTGTGTCCAGAATATATTCCCTTTGTTCCCAAAGGGGAGATGGTGAAGCAGCAGCACTAACAGTGATTAGATATTCAGTATAAGGTTTAGCACAGGGGACCTCAGGCTTTCCATATCAGAACCATATTTCATGTTTTTTTTTTTTATTTATTTATTCCAGTTTCATAAAAACAAACACATTAGATAATGTGGATGGGGAGTCTGGGATTAATTTTGAAGCAGCTGATTAGTGTGTGTTTGTGTGTGTGTCCTGGGGTAATTGTGTCTGGGACCATGCATAAAAAGCCTTCAGGCTTTACTGCAGTCTGGGAGATAGAAACATTCCCCTCCTCCTCTTCCTATCCCCATCTCTGCCCATCCCCCCCTTACAGCCTACTCATTCTGTCTTTTCACATTTTCCTGTTGTCTGGAAGAAAAACTTGTTTTTTAACTGGTGTCTTCTTTCTTCTTTCCAGCATTCAATTATCATACATGCCCCTTCTCTCCAATGTAAATCACACTGAGAATGATTAATTTGCTGAATTCTTCCTTTTGACAAAATGTACATCAAGAGCACAAGATATTCAAGGAATATTTTTAATGTCAAAACTTCACTTGCAGATTAAGCCAATCTTTTTTAAGATGACATGTTAAATCCCTCAGTTGGTGTCCCCAAACAGTAAACAAAGTCTGCTTTAAATAAAGATACAATGACGTGTCTTAACAACCTGTTCAAAGCAGTACAAAACATATACTGAAGAGTTACATTTAAGTATATGTATGTTAATACACAGCCGTTAACATAACTGTAAGGAAGTTTGGCTAGATATTATTACACAAAACATGTAACAACTCTTCTGAGTAACAAGCAGTCTTTTGATTTGACCATTTTTGTAGAAAAAAATGCAGGAACTGCAGTTTTAAATCCCAAGCCCTCTGGAATAATGGTGACATTGGTTGAATGTGTGTTATTGGTTATACAGGTTGCCTGTTAAAATGACTTGTTTGGTTATGCTTGTCTGCTGGATGAGAACTATACAAGTTCTCATCCACACCAGTGTAAACATCAGGGAGTAATTAGCCTCTCGGTAGCTTTGTGTGTAATTCCCTGTCATAAATCAAATCCAATTAAAAATTACGAGAAATAAGTGACTCTATTGCAGGACCCTAATCAGGTCCAGCCCAATTCGTCCCCTCTGAGGGTCCACATTCAGGACCCGGACCTCCACCCGTTCCCCAGGTCCCAGCGCCAGGCTGCGGTGGCGCTGGCTGACAGGCAGTTTGTCCAAGGTGATGTTGCTCTTGTGGATGAGGCCTGCGCGGCCAACGCCGATATCTACAAAAGCCCCAAACAGAGTTGTGTTGTCCACCCGGCCCGTCAGCACCGCGCCCACCCGCAGATCACTCATGGACACAATGCCCCGCTTAAAGTCCGCCTGCCCAAAATCTGGAGAAGGCAAAAAGAGATCAAGAGAGAGAATATCAAAAAAGTGAGGTGGCTAGATGGAAGTTAAGGACAGAGATCTATGACAAAATCAGGCCCGGGTGAGAGCTAGAACAAATGCTTGGGAGGAAAGATGGGAAAAGGGGATGCAGGAAAGAGGAGGGTTGGGACAGAAATGACAAACAGATATTGCATTTCGAGCAGCAACCCAATACTTGTGTCTGCATACTTCCACACTTCTCAGAATTCTGTTCTACCCCACTTTCCACTTGGCCTGTTCAAGAGAGATCTTTTTCCTTTCTGTAGCATTAACACAAACAAGGAAGGCTCGCGCCCCAGGAAATAGTCCGGTCCAATTATCTTCCCCACAGCACTGATTTCATGCGGTAGCCTCGACCCATCTGTTTACTCAGCTGAGCACTGGCTCGGAAGCCAAGCATAGTGTGCTGCAACCGAATAGGTCCAACCTGAGAATGAACCTTAAAGCTGCGTTCCTTAAATTTAAGAAGAGTTAGCCAGCACTAACTATCCAGGCTTGACTTTTTTTCTCTCCGTATGTACAAAAAAGAAGAACCTGGAAATAAAGTATGGAAGTTATTTTGTATCTAACTCACCAGTCTGGAAATCAGACAGCAGCTGTAAAGACATTTTATAAACCTAGGTTAATTTAGGTTTGCACTTTTGTCCTTGTTTTACACAAGGACAACAGACCAGATAGCCCTGTCCTATGTTTCTTCATAACTTCAAAGAGGGCCAGTGACCAATTTCTTTTTCAGGATCAGTAAAGGTGACACAAGTAGACACACAATAAGAGCAACTATACCTTTGGACGCCAATGTTTTTCTCTTTTCTATTCAAATACCAGCTCTCAGAGCACTATTATTTGTACGACAGACCAAAAAGAAGAAGACTGCTTTTTTACACACAGCAGCATTATAGCCCTAATCAGAATTAGAAGCAAGAAGACTTTTACTTTTATTTCCTCTTTAGCAAGGAATAAGCTTTTTTAAATCTAACATGTATTACATTTATTTACAATACATGTCTTTCAACTAACTGCTTTTATATTTCATACACTTTATTTTTAAACATAAACAAGAGAAAGAACCAAGACGTGAGAAAGATGTAACAGAAGTTCTTCTTGAGAAAATTTGAGCTACAGCAAAACGGCTGAAAATCTAAATGTTTGTGATGGTTAAGGATTTCACTGTGATTTTGATGTTTAGGTGTTCTTGAACTCAAGAGTAAGAGATAAAAGAGAATACCAGAGGTATCTGTGTCTTTGTGTGCGCAAAAATATTGTGTCCAACAGCACCGTCTGCACGAACCATCAAACCCTGTCGGAAGCATACTACTTGTGCTGTTGGGCTACGGAGGAAGCCACAGCACTGTCAAATCCTATCAAGCTGCACGGCCGAGACGTGCCTATTATAATAAAGGCACAAGAGAAGACAGCGTGTGTCAGTCGGTAGGGACCAATAAAGGACATTATGAAGGAAAGATGAGAGACTGTGAGAAGCTATTGGGACTGCTATGTCTATGAATTGTTATATACTTCAAAACATTGACTGTTTTGACACAGACTACGTCTTCATGTTCTTTCACAATTTCAATCACGCTGTTTATCAGGTGTTTTAAGTGAGAATTGATTTCAGAGTGACTATGACTGGCAGGAGTCTTACTTTGTCTTATGTCAAACCCAGGGGGCTGCGTGAGGCCATCTATGATGAGTTTGAGGGTCTCAGGTGTGGTGTCCAATGTCCTGGCCAGTACCTCGACACTGCTGGTCCTAACCTTCCTCTCCACACACTGCCGCAGGCCTGCACTCCCAATCTGGTCGGCACTCCCACCCACGAGGGACAGAAACCTGGACAGAAGTAAAGTTTGTAATAGAAATAATTAAAATATAGTGCAGATTGTGAAACTTAAACTTTTAAAACTACATAACACTGACAGCAAACTAAACACACTAAACTATTTTTGTATGTTCAGGTATACACTTTTAAGGTATACCACTGTATGAAAAAGTCACAGTTTCAAAACCACAAAAATGTTCTGTTATAACGATCCTGCGGTACGAGCTGTTTTTTAAGAGTTATTGCGGACACAAAGTGCCGGTCAGTAATCCCTCTGCCTGCCAATGTCCAGCGTAGAGTATCATGGCCCTTACTGTTGTTGGTGCAAGTGTCACCGGAACTAAACAAAGCTGAATTACACATCACAGTCACATTCACTGTGTTCACTCAGAAGGAATCACTGC
>NC_045749.1:6349829-6353308 GCF_008692095.1 Etheostoma spectabile | reverse complement strand
TGGGTAGGCACTGGTAATGACATTTTGAACATGTTTAAAGGCTAAAAACACATTTAACACTTGCTCTGTTTAAGCCTGTTGGGTGCCAACTCTAGCATGGGGATAACATGGTGTAGGTAGCACCGATTGGTTTAGGAAATCTCCTTTAAATTCATGTTAAATTCAGTCCTAATTACCAAAAGGACACACATTTTTAGGGCGGCAGTAGCTCTGGCAGCAAAGAGTGATCCACATAAAAAAAATATGATTGTATTATTTATTTGAACTTAATGTGGTTTTCATTTAAAAAAATATACCAAATATTCTATATGCTGTTTAAAATGAAATACAATATGCTCAACGGAGGAAAATAAGTTGTTGTTTTACAATACAATACATTTATACAATACAATACATTTAAGAGCTGTAATTGCAATACCGCGATACGTGGTATTTTTGGTGATGGTTATCATACCGTCAGAATATCATACTGGCCCATACCTAGTATGCACACACAAGTTCATGTAGTGGCCTGCAAGGGACAATGTTCATCAATGAGTTTTAATAGCGAGTGGTCCTAGTATAGCTAAAGCATGTGCACCACCTCCCTCGCAGTTTGAAGGAAAGACCTTGGCTTATGAGGGATGGAGTAACAGAGCAGGAAAAAAGGAAGGGCTGGAAGGTTGGGGAAAAGTGAAGACAGACTGGGAAGAATAATTAGGAAAAGAAAAGTAGAACTGTCAAAAAGAAAACAGAAGATGAGAAAAGCAAAGACGTAGGAAGCGAAAAGCTAAGTATGCAGGTAAAATGAGAGGGAGCTGTGGGGAAAGGAGGGAGGGCAGGAGAGGTGAGGGAGTAATTACACACTAGTCATGAGCTGCCGAGGCAGGGCCTTCTTTTCTAAAAGCACCCACAAGCACAAATACACATTTATTTTACCCCCTATTAAATCAGGTAATTCCACAGTGGGCTGTAAACACCCTGACACCTTGTCTCATGAAACTGCCTCCACTTTGCTAAGGTTAGACTGTTGGTCCATCTGTCCACTGCCTGGAAAAATCGCCTTATATCACTTTATTCTAGCAGGATGTCCCACCTCCAAAATGTCTAGACAGTCAGTCAGGTTGCACCAATTAAAACTCACTGAACCTAAGATTTTCATGCAAACTAATTAGCTAGTCTACATTCTAAACAGACTTGGTAACAAACTGGCATGAGAGCCAGAGTACCAAATAGGGGTTATGGAAAAATATGTGATATGTGCGTCTGTGTGAGTGTTGTGCGTACTGTATATGTTATTAACAGTAGCCTCTTTCCACGGCTGGTGATAGATGTAAATGCATTTGCCTCTATGCATGTGTGGACCAGCTGGGCAGCGTCTGTGATGGATGTCGCTCACTGTCAGACTGACGCCTAACAGACTACGCAGCTGTCCCCCCCCCCCATGATGGACAGAACAGGTGGACACACACACACAACGTTGATTCATACACAATGTTGTTCAGAAATGCTCCTTTGGCAGTAGCAGAGACAGTGCGGATGTAACGGGACACAGCTTGTGTACAAACTATGTATGAGACAGCTGTGAGTGGAGAGGCCCCTGCCAGCTAAGTCACCATCTACCATCCAAAAGAGGGAGAAAAGCGGAATCAATCCCTCAACACCAGCAAGCCAGATCAGTACAAAATAGTATCTGAGTATGTGCCAGAAATGGCTTAGTGGTAAGGAAACAGCACCTTTGGACCAAAATGGATGACTGTATAACACTAGGGTCTTGTCTTGTGTCTCTCCATGGACTTCTTAACTTTCCAACCATATATCTCTTTACAGGAAAAGAATTACTTGGATCTTGGTGGCCTAGTTGTAAGACGCATACCACATAGCCCTCATGGTTTGAATTCAGCCTCGGACCTTTGCTGCAAGTCATCTCTCTTCCTATTTCTTACTTACAATGTGTCCTGTCTTTCTCTACCACATCAATATTCTTAAAAATGGCAAGAACAAAAAAACTTTAAGGGACCCGATTTTTATTATAGAAATGTGGCTGGGTACATTTTGTTGGGTATTCATCTGCAGTACTCACTGGAGTATATCATGCAGCACAGGAGGGAATATTTCATACTACAACAAGTGGAACAAGCAAAACTACTGTATATTGTAAGTCTCATTTCTCATTTTATCATTGCTTACAGACATCCGTAGAAAATTTTATCTACTTATTAGACCTTTTTAAAAAGCTGTTTATGGCAATCAACTTTTCTTATTAGCTGAGGCTGAAATGTAGGCTTTCGTCAATATTTACTTACCAATAGTAAAACCTCAAACCATTCAAACTTCTAAATTCATGAGCACAGAGGTTCAAGAGGGTTCAGTCTAGGCCTGTACGATTAATCGTTATAAAATTGCAATCTCGATTCACCCTGTTCACAATTTAATTAAAAAAAATTATGACTTTGATTCTTATTGATTTTACGAGCCAACAGCATCACAAATGCTACTACTTCTTCTGTGATTTTTAAACAAAGACTGAATGAACTAGGTTTTAAAGTGCTCCCAAGCGCTGTAATGCTCTCCCTTCTCTTCATTGAAGCCTCTATGTTTTCAGGCTTGTGGTGATGCACAATGTGCTACACGTGCCAAAAAAATCTATGTTTGGTACTGCCAATTTGTTTTGTTTTGTCATGGTTCATGTGTGCAATAAACATCACACTCCATGACAAAAAGATCATGAATGGCAACATCAATTCTAAGCTAAAAAGTTGTGATTAAAAAATGTTCCCCCAATCATGCAGGCCTATTTCAGACAGTTTCAATCTTAGGAGCATCCCCTTCACCAATAAATGACAAAAAATATTTACGATAGAATGATAGAGGAAAGGGAGAGAGTGTGAAAGCAGTGTTGAATTAAGAGCTGCCTGTTTTCTGGTTATAGAACTTCCAATAGCATTGGTGGGTGGTAGGCTCTCTTTTCAGGTGTGTGTGCATGTGTGTGCGTTGCCCATCTCATTTTTTCAAGGGTGTATGTTAGTATTTAAGGGGTACCAGGAGCCCAGAGGCCACCATTGGGCTCAAACTCAAATAATTACTACCAACACTGTGTGTGTATATGTGGTGTGTGTGTATGTGTGAATGTGGATTTGGGTGGGCTAGGGTCTAGATTTAATCCAGGCCCACAGCAAGCAACTCACTCTGTCTTGTATTATAGAAATATTGGGCCCCGACTGTTCCATATGAGAGAAGTTTTCATCATAGAGTGGATCCCCATAATACTACATATCTCATGGAACAGAGCCAACTGACTTACAACAATATACAACAATATGCTTCATTGATATCTGATGTTAAATATTTTTAATATAATAGATCCTCTACTGCAGAATATCAACATTCTTTACAGAAAGTTGTATGTCAATATTTTCTTTTAAGCAAACATATTTCTGACGAATTGTGTTTGTGCATTTGTGGTCTTGTGTGTGTGTGTGTGTGTGTGTGTGTGTGTG
>NC_045749.1:6348129-6349819 GCF_008692095.1 Etheostoma spectabile | reverse complement strand
TGTGTGTGTGTGTGTGTGTGTGTGTGTGTGTATGCTGCATATGGTTTCAAAAGGGGGATGATGTGTGGGCTGTGAGCAGTAATGGAGGATCCAGTTTCACTAATATGATGAACATGATATTCCTTACACACAGAAAGACACACGCGCACGCACACGCGCACACGCTTGCTTGCTCAGGCTCAACTACACACTCTGCAAGTGTGATGGACTATTTTGCAGAAGTATGACATACTCTCCGATTTAAAGTTCAGTGGAAGAAGATTTATTTTCCAATGCATTAAAACAGGGAAAAGGAAGTGCTGACATGCATGGCTTTTCCTGCACTGTCACTAGCCCTCACCCCCACAGACCATCGCCGTTGACATTTAAAGAGGGATGTGACATACTGTAAAACCACAAGACATGTTTTGGGATCTGCTAAAAGATATGGATCCCAAATTCTGCACGAGTTTGGGGAACTAAGGCCATCCCAAAATATATGTGCAAGAAGGTGAGAAATGTGTACCGAATTGAGTAATCACCAGACATGGATTATAAGATAGTCAAAACAAAGGATACATTTGCCAACACATGGTTAAGAATTCTGAACAGCAGGACAAATAGAAAAGCAGAGAGTGATAAGTAGACTGGTGAGAAACAAGAGAAAGATGTAATTATAGAAAGGGAAAAACAGGGGCGAGAGAAGGAAAATGATGAGGTGATTTGCTACCACACACTACCACCTACTTAGCTAAATATAGGATATTAAATGTATAACTACAGTTTTCAAAATGTTCAAAACAAAGCCAAACATTTAGACTTAACTTAAATAGCAGATTAAGAAAGAGTAATTGTCTCTGCCCCAGTTTAAATGTTAATTTAATCCAATGTGATATTAAGACTTTTTAAAAGATCTGAGATAATGTAAAATGTTATAGTTACAGGTGATTTTTATTCAGAGTGATTTTTATTCAGAGTCATTAGCGGATAAAGCAATCTGTTTAACTCCAGCCCTGACTGATCAAGAACATGTAACAATAGCTACAACACAAAAAACACACTCTGCCAGGTGTGAGTAACAACTACTGATGTTTAAGAATGCCCCATGACAACAGCAACATTTCGTCACCTTACTATGTTGTGATAACAAACACCACTGAAAAAGAAAGACAGACGGAAGGAAAGACAGATGAATAGATGGATGCGTGGATGAGAAAGTAAGGTGTCTGCCCAAAAGAGAGGAATTAAACAAATTTAGAGTAACATAAGCTGTGTGGATTCTGTAGAAAAGAGAAGGTGTGCACATTTAGTGTATGTGTGAGACAGAGAGGACAGATAAAAAGAGAGAAAGGAATAGAGGGTGCATTATAATAGAAGCAAGGGTGGTTGTTTGTCTTTTTAAACCCCTGACCACCAACAGCTCTTTGATATACTGCACAATAAAGTCTATGCTGAACACACAGACACATAAACCCACAAACATACATGGTCACTTAGTTAAAGTAGAAAAGATAAGCAATTATACATTCTCATTCAAGCGGCATCCATCTATCTTCAGACTGCATCCACCCACATACATGCCCGGAGGCCATTAAAGGCACATCAACATGAGGGGAGCGATGCTTAGAGCCACTAGTGTCAGAACTTATGTAGACTAAACACAGTTGAGTGACTACAGCTGTAGGAGAGAGAGAGAGAGAGAGAGAGAGAG
>NC_045749.1:6315391-6348119 GCF_008692095.1 Etheostoma spectabile | reverse complement strand
AGAGAGAGAGAGAGAGAGAGAGAGAGAAACAGGCACAGGACAAGTATTAGGCAGATGTTCAATGTGCTTTTGATATCAGCATCAGCAGTGCCAACGATCATTTCACAGACACACACACACACACACACAGACACATGCATGCATGCATGCATGCATGCATGCATACACACACACACACACGCACACGCAGTCACACTGGCATACTGAAGTACAAAGCCAACACCTCTTCTCTTGTATCCCATGTCTGTGTAAATCAAATCCTCCACCACTATAACCAGCCCCATATGAGACGGTGTCAAAATCAACTCCATCTTAGCCCGAACATGCTTTAGCCAGTGGGGTGGGCTGCTGTACAACTGTGTGTGTTTGTGTGTGTGTGTGTGTGTACACTGTACCTCTGTGCCACATGGTAGGACTCTGGGTGTATACAGGTCTGGTCCAGGGGGTTAAATGAGGTTGGTATGTTGACGCAAGTCTTTCCTTTGCCCTTCTTAGCTGCTGGTTTCTCTGGTACAGGATGAGGTGAGCATTTGGCACTGTTTGGAAAAAGAAGAAAGGTGTTTTAAATGTATGACGTCTAAGGAAGCCTTCACATAAAAAAACAACAACTTTGCATTAGTCACCAAATTGTATTTTCATCATTATCTCCTGTGACATATAGGCAGTTTAAGTTGTACACTGTCTGCCTCAGATTGCTGCTTTCACTCCAATTTAAAGGAGACTAATACATTTTGTTTGCACCACTCATGAATCACAGCACTGAAAGTGTCTTTCTTTGTTATTCTGGATAATCCAAAAACACAGTCAACATTTGTCAGTACTATAGCAGTTCAATACTTTTAAAACAGTTTTTGGAAAGACTCCTGTACTCCACCTCATCTTTCTTACGCCACTATGAAGCAACAACTTCTCTCACCTATCTCTGCTATAACTACTTTTTATGCTATTACTAACTCACTTGTCTTGATTATTTTTTGTGTAGCATAGACAGGGCTAGTGTATTATGACAATAAGCTGAACCTTGAGTGAGATGTTGCTGTTGAATTTTTTAAATGTAATGCTTTGAGTACCTCAAACAAAATTCAACTGAAAAACTCTTGAAGATACTGTATCTCAAAATCTGGGCAAAGTAAATCAAAACTACTTACTAGATGTAACTGAGGAAATGTGTTTTTCAGAAATTTGTGTAAGATGATCCTCTTTTCAATGAGAAATAGATAAGAAAGCAATGTGAGAAGGAATTTGACTAAACTGTGTAAACCTTTGCTTGTATGGATCTGTACAAAGAGTTTGCATATGGATGTGTACCTGTGTAGGGTTTGCGGGTTGATTCTAATGAAGCCGGCACACTGCTGAAAGGTCTTGGGCCCCATGCCTTTGACCAGTTTGAGTTGCTCCCTGTTGATGAAGGGACCATTCTGCTCTCTCCACTCAGCAATACTGTGCGCCCTGCCTGCATTTAGGCCTGCTACATGCCTAGGAGAATGAAATGAAAATTTCACACACAACACATCATCTATTTATCAAATTTCTGGAAAATTGTTGAGGTCTGTGTGTTTATTTCTGAGGTGATGAACAGTAAAGTAAAACAATTACTCAGGGGAAACCAAAGTTTCAAAAGGAGATGTCCAACCATTACACAGAGCTGTAGCTATTAATAGCGCCGATACAACTAACTCATCACGTACCAGTATACCATCACCGTGGTATCACACACGTCATATCGTGCGTAAGTCTAGTCTAAAGTATGTGTTAGGTGTGGATGTTCTCCTGCACATTCTTCTTTTCATTAATGTATGTGTGGTAAATGGTGTGTATGCATGTTCTTTTTTGTGATGTATCATTTATCATCTAGTCCCTGATTTCTATAATATACAAACAAACAGGGGAAACACTCACAAGAGACATCCATAGGCCAATATTTAGGGAGTATATTTGTCTGATTTTGGCTATGAAGAAAGGTGTTTTGAAACTCAATTAGGTCTGCTCTGTTAATGCACACAGTGACTCACTCGCGCTAAAACACATGGCAATCTCAACACTCCACATAATACCTCAGTCTAGTGGGGGGTGGTGTGTGTGTGTGTGTGTGTGTGTGTGTGTGTGTGTGTGTGTGTGTGGTGTGTGTGTGTGCCATAACTTCTGGCAGGAATGGAAAAAGCTCACTTGTAGAGCAGACAGGTAAACAGATGACCGTATGCCTGCCCTGCAGCTAATGCCACCTCATTTATACAGTTGCATCTACTTTGTTGTGTGTGATGGTGTGTGTAGTGTGTGGTGTGTGGTGTGTGTGTGTGTGTGTGTGTGTGTGTGTGTGTGTGTGTGTGTGTGTGTATATATTAAGTTTTGCCATGTTGTGACTGCTAGGGAAAGTATGTCAGAGGTCTAAGCCCTACTTCATCCCCGTTTCACAACTGTGTGTCAGTATGTCTGTGCAGAAGAGTGCACTTGCATTTGAGCACATATTTATGTCTTCATGTGTCAGCTACCTCATCAGCGTCTCAGAGCAGATATTGATGTCCACCCCGACGAAGCTCACACATTCCTGCACCACACCGTCCAGTGCCGCTTTCAGAGCTCCGGCTGACACATCATGCTGGAAATACACATTAAACAGAGAAAACAACCATAAATTACTGCTTTCATCCGTTGCACAAACACACACGGATATATGAAATTTAAGAATTTTAGTAGTTTAGGACTTCATCTTTTTGAGTTGGAATCACAGTCAGAAATAATAGAAATATATGAAAATTCAGTTTGAATATAAAGCTAACACTGCGGCATTTGTCCGTCTCAGTTCCGTAATTTGCCATCAAATTTTCATCCAAACATGTCTGCACCCAGTATGTTTTAAAACAGACTTTTTAATAGACTTCACATGATCATGTTCTGTATACATAATCCCTATACTGTATATTTTCACTATTATATTCCATTTTTGCTATATACTACTATTTGGTCTTGTGTAGGCACAATCCTGAAAGGGATAACTAAAATCTCATCCCTAAAGATAACAGCAGCAGATAGCAGTAGAATACTGACAAACAGAGCAAAATAGATTTGATTGACAAGTAGTACAGCGAGTAAGACACAGAGAGAGTGAGAAAGCCAGAGAGAGAGGGGGGAAGCGTAGAGGGGAAAAAGAGAGAATGTTTAGTTTGGCTTGACAACAATCTAACACAATGTTCTCGTTAGTGTTGCTCGCTGTCGATAAAGATCCTCCAAATGAACTCTTCACACTTCTCAACCACCAGTCAATCAACCATTAATATAATAATGTAATATAATAATAATAATAACATATTTTCCAAAAGGACTGGAATCTTGTTCCTAATAAGGAAAGGCAGGGAGGCCAGTTAATTCAAACGAAGAAAAGGAAAGGAGAGTGGAGCGGAGCTGAGTGAAAAAAATAAACAATCAAAACTCAAAAATAAGATTTAAGAAATTCTATGAGGCCTAGCAGATGTCAGACAAACAGAAGCCCTGGACTGCGAGAGCCAAAAACCAAGGAGTTCAGCTGTAGACTGATGCCTCAGCAAATGCTCAAGGATTAGCTGACAGTCTAAACTAGACTACTGTTGGGCTATGTGTGTGTGTGTGTGTGTGTGTGTGTGTGTGTGTGTGTGTGTGTGTGTGTGGTGGTGTGTGTGTTGGTGGGTGTGAATACGACAGGCTAGCATTGGTTGTCCTGTAACATGATCAAGCTCTGAACAAACACTGTCTTGTAAACAGATTACAACGCCAGCTCGCAAACACCCTTCTCTGTCAGCAACAACAGGACAGCAGGACAGATGAGGACAGACAGGGAGAGTCAGACAGACTGCGGTATGTTGGGGAGAAGGAACACATGGGGCTCCTGCATTTTGCTTGGCCATTTATGAGATATCCATTGGGTTAAACTAAGTTGTCACCTAAGTCACTGCACAGGTTCAGTACTAGCCTATACTAACAAACACAATCTTTTATTATAAATGACATAATTCAAATAATTTAAACTACTAGTATTTTTCTTATTACTACCTGAAAGACCTGAATACATGAGATTACTATCTACTACTAGCATTCTATGTGTTCTTTTAACGTACAGCATACACAGCCACAAGTTTTATTTACAACATCAAAAACATAAACAAGTGTGCAATCAGACGAGAATAGCCATGTCATTTAACATTTCATAACACTGTAAAGAATCTGATCTTTATTGTTATATTTAATGAGAACCAGTTTAATTTGTACTTGTCCTGTTAGCAATAACGTCCTTTGAAAGTTTAATGAATTACTGTAATATCAACAACCAAACAATTTTAACCAAGCCGACAATAAGCAGGGTAGTAAGCACTGTAATTCAGCAGAGAGGAAGACAGATAAAGACAGCTAGTGATAAGGTTGTACCGGAGAGACAGTACAGCACCCCCCATGTGATCTGCAGTCTGATTCTTAGTGAGAATGTGAGGGCTCTACAGCTAGAGGCATTTTGGAAACAAAAAACTACTTTACAAACAACAAGAAGTTTCCACTGAAAGTTTAATGATTTTTGGTGAGAAGAGAAAGAGGAGATAGTCAGAGAGGAGAAAGAGGAAATCACCTGCAATGACACACCCGACAAGAATGTTTTCACACAAGAAAATTTGGAAAGTGCAAGGCAGTGTAGGTTTTAACCTGCATGAACCCCAATGAATGTGTTCTCACATTCTTATTAAAACCTTATAGAGGTGGGAGGTGCACAAGACGATATCTAAAGGTATAATTCAAGTAGTAAGTTAAGTACACCACAGTACATAACTGCTTAATTACGGATGGAGAAAAAAAAACTCAACAGAACGCTAAATTAACTTTAATAAGTAATCATAAAGTAATGCAGAAAAAACACAAAATTGTGGTCACACAGGTAAACACTAGGCCAACTGACAGTTGCCCTAGTGTTTACTAGGGCAACGCTTTTTTTTCCCTGTTAAAACAGGTAGACGGTTTAAAATTCCCATCCCTGTTCAATTGTGCATATACTTATTAACAGTTAGCAGAGCTACTATGTGTTTATTTCTGTATGTACAGTATGTGTATACAGTTTTAAAGTTATTGGTTTTCTGTGAAGCACACTGTATTTTTCATGAAATGTGCTGTATTGTATAAATAGGTTTTAAGTTGCAGTTGCTTGTTTATGATTTGCTAAAAGACAAAGTGTTTAGGATGTCCTTCTGTGGTACAGTACCACTGTTGATTTTGCAAAAACAATACTTAACAATCTTATGTTGAAACTTAATCTAACACTGAAGATCTCATGTTTAAATTATGATTTATTGTCAAAGGAAAAGAAGAAAATACTGCAAAGGTTGACAGAGCTAATCTTGGTGAGCTGGGCAGGAACTCAAGTTTCTTCATCCTTTATTTTTCGCATGATGAAATGATGCAAAACTTAGCTATTTATCACAAATTCGCATTGACATGCTTGGTGAAAAATTTGGACTTACATAGTTCACTTCAAGGAGAAAAAAACAAAAAAATCTGACTTCTAAATTTCCCTCTGCCAACCACAACCTAAGGCCAAAGCTAGATTTCAAAATTGATATTGGCTGGCCACATTGCTATTATTTTGTCAACTGTTCAATGTACAGAAGGCCATAGCCCTTTGATATGGATAAGTAACAATAGCTAGGTCTTTAAGATAAGGCACAATTTAGCTAGTCACTGACTCGTCCTACAAAATCTAAATTTGCTGACATGCATGCAAATACAAACCCTAATTCCAATGAAGTTGGGACATTGTGTAAAACTGAAATAAAGAGAGAATACAATGATGTGCAAAACCTTTTCAACCAATCTTCAATTGAATACATTAGGAAGACAAGATATTTATTCATTGATTCACTCATTTTGTATTTGATCCCTGCAACACGTTGCAAAAAAGCTGGGACAGGGGCGTGTTACATCACCTTTTTTTTTAACAACTCAATGAGCGTGTGGAAACTCAGGCCACTTATTGTTGAAGCTTTGTAGGTGGAATTCTTTCCCATTCTTGCCTGATGTACAACTTAAGTTGCTTAACAGTCTGGGGTCTCCGTTGTCCTATTATGCGCGTCATAATGTGCCATAATGCCATATATTTTCAATGGAAGACAGGTCTGAAATGCAGACGAGCCAGTCTAGTACCTGCACTCTTTTACTATGAAGCCATGCTGTTGTAACATGTGCAGAATATGGCTTAGCATTGTCTTGCTGAAATTAGCAGGAACGTCCCTGAAAAAGACCTGGATGGCAGCATATGTTGCTACAAAACATGTACCTTTCAGCTTTAATGGTGCTCTCACAGCTGTGCAAGTCACCCATGCCATGGTATTAACACCCCCATACCATCACAGATGCTGGCTGTGAACTTTGCACTGATAACAATCTAGATGGTCCTTTTCCTCTTTGGCACGGAGGACATGACGTGATTTCCAAAAACAATTTGAAATATGGACTCTTCAGACCACAGTACACTTTCCACTTTGCGTCAGTCCATGTCAGATGAGCTCAGGCCCAGAGAAGCCAGCGGCGTTTCTGGGTGTTGTTGATATGTTTTTTTTTAATACATGGAAATGTTGTTCTTAAAAGATCCAAAGTGTAGGAATTTCTCCCATTTACCATTGGGATCAAATATCGCAATCAACTCTTTCATGCCACGCAGTTCCAAGTACGTATTAAGGCCCTGGCACACCTAATAATGGGCAGTCGGACAGTCTGGCGTAGTCCGTGACTCAAGTCTGTTTGGTGTTTTCTGTGCCGTTGTCAGACGGAGGGGCCGGTGGCCTTCACTTTGGCCGACTTGACATGCTTTGTCGGAAGGCGGGCACTGCCGGCAGTCGGACTCAAATGGCCAATCTGGTGCAGGGCTGACCCGGAAATGACGAGCGGGATTAGCATGACTAGACGTGACTCTCAAAATCGGACAAAAATCTTTTACACTGACCTTTCTCGATCTGAAATGAAGACAGATTCAGCAACTAGAAGGTCTATTTATTGCTTAAAATGTTTTCAGAATGTTTTTCAGAAACACATTTCGGTGAACTATTTTAGTAATATATGAAATTGAATTCTGAACAAGACGCCATTACAGTGTGGCTTTGAATTTCCGGAGAAACCAGACCCACGCAACGGTCCAATCAGATGCCGTCGGCAATCAGCATGGCTTCGTTATGTTCCGGGGCTCTTTTTTTGGCCAACTCGGGAAGGCAGCTAGATCAACTGCTTTTTCTGCGGTCAGCCATCGGGTAAGTGTGTCAGGGCCATTACTGATACGGTAGCCTTCACGCGTCAACAAAGACGGTCTTTTGCTCTTTACAATATTATCCTTGTTCTTTTTCTGGGTGGGAAAAAAAAAAAGACTCCTGTTCCTAAAATTTGGATGTTGAATATGTGTGGTCCTCCAAGTTACCTTTTTAAAACTTGCTGGGGCCAGGAAGCAACGATACTCATTAGCATCTTGTGACTGCAAAAATGCAAAGGCGGAGCCGTATATCCTTTATGTCCTTTATGTGGCTAACTTATTTCAAAATGGCGCATATATATGGAGCATCTACCCCAGTTCATGCAAATGGAAATGTAACATTTCAAGTCAATGGGAATACTTGGATCTGATTGTGGTGGTAAATATTCATGAAAAAGGACAAGTTTACGTGAACGTTCTAGTGAACATTCAACACAGATTTTGATAATGAACAACTAAACCCGTTTCACACTGATCTCATGAAAAGGTGTATGTATGACACGCCTCACCTGTGGGATGTTCCAAACAGGTATTTTTTAGCATTCCTCAATCTGTCTTTTTTTGCCCCTGTCCCAGGTTTTTTGAAACATGTTGTAGGCATTCAATTCAAAATGAGTGAATATTTGCAAAACAAACAATACAGTTTATCAGTTTGACAAATATCTTTTCTTTATAGTGTATTCAAATGAATATCGGTTGGTTAAGGATTTGCAAATCATTGTATTCCGTTTTGTCCTTTGTTGGAACTTCATTGGAATTGGGGTTTGTATATGATAAACAATTATAAACAGGCAGCGCAGACACACTGACAGGAGGAAAAAGCCGGAGGAAGAAAGACTTCTTTAGAGGCCAGCGTTTGAACAGAAAAGCTCAGATGACCATAAAATTCAAATTAAGGAGAAAACCAGGATACACAGGCAACGCATATAGATTTAGAGTGTGTGTCACTGGAACCAACAGCAGTGATTCAATATGTAAGAGTTGGAGTGGAAGAGAATAACGGTTTCAGAAACAAGCACGTTCTCCTCTATTAAACATACGTTTTCCTTACTTTTGCTTTCATAAATTTCACCTGGAAGGTAAAATGGCTAATGGGAATCAAAAATCACAACTTGCAAAATTCAGAATTATCTTGGCCATGATGGGCAGACCTAGTGTTAAGCATTTATTTTGTCAGTTTTAACACGAGTTCTATCCAACTTCTCTTCACTTCTTAATACAGGTTCCTCTATGATGTCTTTTCTCCAACTGCCTTTTCCATCTCTGTGATTCTCTCTGACCATTTCACTCTAAACTGGACTCTTAGTAAATTGTCTAAATTGCATCTGCAGGATGGTGTGGGGGCACGAGGCTGTAAGATAGATGAGAGAGAGAAAGTCACAATAACAATGCCAGCAGACTTAAAGATATTTTCACAAACCCTACCTTTATCAAATGTAATCCCAATCTTTAAAAAGGACACAAGCACATGTTATTTTATCCACCCCCTGGATTTGGTACCATTCATTTTTTAAAACCACCTTCATTCCCCCTTCCTTGGTCCCAACGTCCAGACCCCTAAACGTTAAAATCATCCAGAGCCAATGTACTGGATCCCTTTGTGTGAAGGTCATGTTTGGATTGGCCGGAAACCAGCTGAATCCAGCCAACCAACACGCAAGAACAAAGTGCTTCTGTCTGCACCTTGAGTACTTAAATGCTGTTGAGTTACCAAATGTCAATCATAGAGAGATAGAGAGAAAGAGAGTGGTGAGAAGCACAGAGCAAGCAAGCAAGACAGAAAACCAAAATTTGCTTACCGGTATTTGTGAGTTATTTCACTGAGAAACATAAATGGCATGTCTTTTATACATAAACATGAATGTGTTGCCTGCAACATGAGGAATATACATAATCTAAATCCACAAGTTATAAATATAAAGAACCATAGAGTGAGAGTGCTAAAGAGGAAAAAAGGAGACGAAGCAACTGCTCAAAGTTGAAGTGTTGACTGACAATGATGGCGGAGATTTTGGACTTTCAGCAGACTGTAATAATGTTTATGAATGATGCCACTAAGAGCTTGGCAACTGGAACTATGCTGGAGCCAGAATGGCTGCATGTACCAAGAGCCTCAGGACAGCAAATTATGAAGGATAACTAAGATGATTACAAACTGTAGGATCAAATGGCATTCAGCCTGGGACCAGAGAAACTTATTCTCATGTCTTGCAAATTAGGCTTATTTTCATATTTATATACTTTTCATGTGGGGGCCCCCAGCCAATGACAGTCCTTACAATCAATTATATAAGCAATACGTTTGATGTAATTTGCTGTTGGAATGACAGGAGCACAAGTATTTTTAAAACCTATTCATTTTTTAACTCAAAGGCAATTTGAATATGGCAATTTTCTTTGCCAAGCATTGAAACATACACAGTCATTCCGTCAATGGACTATGTACAAGCCATAAGTACAAACTAAAAAGGTGCCTGAGGTTATCTGAAGGCCATGCGCTTCTTAACTGACAGCTTTTAGAAGGCCTCTGAGAACTCCCTCTTGAACACACTGCATAACATTCCCGGCATGTATTGTAGGCTTGGCAAAGAGTGTGTATGCAGTCGTGCATGTGTGTGCATGTGTGAATATGTGCATAGTTAAATGGTTAGATACCAGTTATAAATCTGAAGCTGAAAGTGATATGACAGCAAGGAGATGGTTTTATGCTTTTTCCAACACCTTAATGACTGGCTATTTCTCAACTTCCTGCAAAACAATCACACACAGACACACAGACACACACCCTAAGGGACTGCAAAACAGAGCATGAGAAAACCGAAAGAGGAGAAGTTTCAAGACAGGCACAGGGAATAGCTTTCCCAGTAGTGTAAGCGCATCAGCTGATTTCAGGTCATCATTCTATGCGCACCCAAAAACACATTTTAATAATGTGATTTATCTCATTTTACAATTTATATTAGTTTCTGAGGTTTGTGTGTTTTACCCTTCAAACACTGGTTTCCACATAACACATTGACAACCTTGGTATTAGATGGCACCATTAAAATAGGTTTACTTACTTACATAGTTGACCACTGAAACACAAACAACTTCACTTAATGTAAACTGCACAGCACTAGAATATGTAGCCTGACATGACAAGCCTGTGACAAACGCACTTACACACGCTGTGACAGACCTAAGGGAAATAATTTAAATAGTAAAAAAAAATGTTTGGCAGCTTCTGCCACTGATTAAGTATTTAAGAGACAGTTTTTCACATGCCTCAAAACACAAAGACAGGATCTATCAATCACCGTCAACCCTTCATTTCTGGCTCTCCTTCCGTCTCTCAGCTTTGCCTGCTCCTGTCTCCCCTGTAGGCACTACCATGCAAAAGTGAAAGATAGCTTGCACACACACACACACACACACACACACACACACACACACACACACACACACCTTGGTGTAAAAAGTGACATGAAACCAAATTCAATCAACTGAATGGCTGGCTCTAAAGAAGCTTAGCACTGTTAATGGGAAACATACCTGTAAAAATACAAAAACAATTAACATTAAAAATTAAACAAGTAAAATTAATCCACATTTTCATAATGCCGTGTTGATTTTATACTGCTAAGTTTATGAAGTGTCAATAAAGGTATAGAGCCCCATTTTAGAAGCTAAATATATTGGTATGGAACAAGTGTCACACCACGATTGCAGCCCATAAATGCCACAGATAGGTTCGTTTGGCTTGATACACTGTATATTTCATTTCCTGACCACATTTGGATTCTCTGGTTCAAATATTGACTGACATTGTGCCAACAAGCAACTTCAAAGTCCATTCAGCTACATCTGATGCTATTGTATTTTCTACAGTTTGCTTATAGTGTATGTCCACAATGTATGTACACATTCAGTTAACATGCAGTTAAAAAACTGCATGTAAAGAAATATGGCATGAAAAGAAGGAAGGGGAGTCATTGGGACAAGAGCAGGGAAATTCAAAAGTAGAGTAAGAGAAGGAGAACGGTTGAAAGAGGTGAGGGGAAGAGTGACAGTTTGTTTAATATCCGGCTGGCAGGCAATGTTTTCTTACACAGCAGTGTGTGTATTTTACAGTGGCAGTTAGATTCACAGTCCTTGGGATTTTCCAGCTGTCAATAGTGACATAAAGATCTGATTGAAAGATGGAGGAGCTGTCCAAAGGCCACAGCTACTAAGTGTCTAATTATAAAGAACAAAAGACTCCTGAAATGTTTGCTCATGTAAGTGTTATGAACTATACATATAATTTTATAAAAGCATAATATATATATTTAAAGCATTACTGTATGTAACCACAAATATATATATACAGTGTATATATATATATATATATATATATATAAAAATCTCTCTATATATATTTATATCTATATCTATGTATATCTATATATATATAAATCTATATATATATATAGATTTATATACAGTGTATATGTGCACACATGCACACACACACACACACACACACACACACACACACACACACACACACACACACACACACACACACACACACACACACACACACACACACACACACACACACACACACACACACACACACACTAACACTGGCATTCAAACATGCGAGTATCTGGTAGACTCAGTATCCAGAAAAACCTGCCGGCCAGAGGTGCTATAAGGAAAACAGTGTTCCCACACCAATACTTAGGTTCAATCTGATTTTAATGGGCCTCACTTTTTTAGCCCTCACCTCATTTCCTCCTTTCTCTCAGAGCTGTCACTCACTGGGTCAGCAGAGGGAGTGAGAAAGAAAGCATGCTGTGCCAACTATATAGAGTTACATCGGGCCTTATGCTTGTTGGGACTAATGGCAATAAACTTTCAGAAAACTCAAAATGCCATGAATCACACAAAAGAACTTGCTAGAAAACTAACATATGCATGAGTGCACTTTTCTCACAGTCTTTCTCCCACATATACATCCACACATAATACAAATGTATACACCTAGGCATGCACATATACACATATAAAACCCCTAGACTCTAAAAAAGGGATGGGGAGGATAGTGCGTATGTGTGTTTGTGTGAGCTGACACGCAGGTCAAAGTGATGTCCCATCTCATATCTGTCAGCACCCTGAGTTTATTTACCCGGTTACATTATCATTTGTTGACATGGTCACATGATCTGAGAGCGGGAGGTGCAGAACCCCAGGCACCCCAGAGAGCCCAGCCAGGACGTGATGAGAGACACGGGCCTGTGATCGAACACACAAAGCACAGGCACTTGCACAATATGACCTCCTCTTTCTTTCAAATCTCAACTTTCCTCTCGCCCTTAAATTTCCCTATCATTCCTTTTCCTTTGATTTTTGTCCCCCTCTGCGGTCCTTTTATTTTACCCCCCCCCATCTTTCTCCTCTCCCTATTATAAAAAGTGGTTGTCAATTGGAATTCTTCCTTTACACTGTTTGATTAATTTTCTTGTTAATACCGCGGTCACGGTTCTACAGCAGGTCTGAGCTGAGCTGTCAAATCTACTGTCAAATTTGCTGAGTTCACTCAGAAGGAATCACTGCACATGGGTAGGCACTTGCAATGACATTTTGAACATGTTTAGAGGCTAAAAACTTGCCCTGTTGGGTGCTAACCCTAGCAGGAGGATAACATGGTGTAGGCAGCACCGATTGTTGTTTTTTTTCTCTCAACTGACAACGTTACAAATTTAAAAACAACAGAGAGCTATGTGGCGGAATTGACAAATTCTCTTTTAAAACCTCCTAAACTACATTTCTCCATTCTCAACTGAGGTAGACCGTTGTACCATTGCATATTAGCCAAGCAGCTAGCGGAGTTTCCTTCTGTTTATAGCTTCATCCTGATAAAACGGCACGGTTGAATTTCAGCCTGAATGCCCTTTTTATAGCCTAAAAACAGAGTGTCTTATATTGGTAGAGAGAGCAACAAGTTACCGAACTGCCGAGTTACCCCCTCAGCTCTCTGCCTGCGCAGCTGCTAGACAGGCATACAGTGGTGCGAAAAAGTGTTTGCCCCCTTCCTCATTTCCTGTTCCTTTGCATGTTTGTCACACTTAAGTGTTCCAGAACATCAAACCAATTTAAACAATAGTCAAGGACAACACAAGTAAACACAAAATGCAATTTGTAAATGAAGGTGTTTATTATTAAAAAGGTGAAAAAAAATCCAAACCATCATGGCCCTGTGTGAAAAAGTGATTGCCCCCTAAACCTAATAACTGGTTGGGCCACCCTTAGCAGCAACAACTGCAACCAAGCGTTTGCGATAACGTGCAATGAGGCTTTTACAGCGTCCTGGAGGAATTTTGGCCCACTAATCTTTGCAGAATTGTCCTAATTCAGTTACATTAGAGGGTTTTCGAGCATGAACGGCCTTTTTAAGGTCATACCACAGTTCCTTTCATCACGGCAAGTCTTCCAGGTCCTGAAGCAGCAAAACAGCCCCAGACCATCACACTACCACCACCATATTTCTGTTGGTATAATGTTCTTTTTATGAAATGCAGTGTTTTCTACGCCAGATATACTTGGACACACACCTTCCAAAGAGTTCCACTTTTGTCTCATCGGTCCACAGAATGTTGTCCCAAAAGTCTTGGGGATCATCAAGATGTGTGTGGAGAAATTGAGACGAGCTTTGATGTTCTTTTTGCTCAGCAGTGGTTTTCTCTTGGACTCTGCCATGCAGGCCATTTTTGCCCAGTCTTTCCTGATGGTGGAGGCATGAACGCTGACCTTAACTGAGGCAAGTGAGGCCTGCAGTCTTTGGACGTTGTTGTGGGGTCTTTGTGACCTCTTGGATGAGTCGTCGCTGCGCTCTTGGGGTAATTTTGGGCGGCGGCCACTCCTGGGAAGGTTCACCACTGTTCCATGTTTCGCCATTTGTGGATAACGGCTCTCACTGTGGTTCGCTGGATCCCAAAGCTTTGGAAATGGCTTTATAAACCTTTCCAGACTGATAGATCTCAATTACTTTCTTTCTCAATTGTCCTGAATTTCTTGGGTCTCGGCATGATGTGTAGCTTTTTAGGATCTTCTGGTGGACCTTACTGTGTCAAACAGCTCTTATTTAAGTGATGCTTGATTGTGAACAGGTGTGGCATAATCAGGCCTGGGTGGGCTAGGAGGAAATTGAACTCAGGTGTGGACAACCACAGTTATAGTATGTTTTAACAAGTATGTTTTATTTTTTTTCACCTTTAATAATAAACACCTTCATTTACAAATTGCATTTTGTGTTTACTTGTGTTGTCCTTGACTATTGTTTAAATTGGTTTGATGTTCCGAAACACTTAAGTGTGACAAACATGCAAAGGAACAGGAAATGAGGAAGGGGGCAAACACTTTTTCACACCACTGTATGTTGTGAGGTTTAAGCCAAGTTTTTTGGGGGGTAACGCCATTCACTTTACTGGCAGTATTGACAACAGATAAAGCCACCGTGTCTTGAGAAACTCTAGCTTGTTGTTTTATTGTTCACTTTTAACTTACTTTACATCAACTTTGCTAACTATTTTTCCTCTTTCTTTTACTCAGAGTGGCACTAGCTAGCTCTCCTTGCGCAACCTTACGTGCACTGACTACCCTGCCATTCTTGCTCTAACTTACGCTACTCTCGTAAAGGGGTTGCAGTATACCATGGGAATTTCTTGCTTACTGCGGTACAACTTTTTTTTTACATTTTGACATTGAGGAAGGTATAAATACATCTCAACCATATGCTGCTACATAATTGGCTTAGTGTACAGGAGCATCCTCTCAATAATCCTGATGCATAGGTCTCCCCCACAAACCCAAGAAAGACTGACTGAACACTTTACTGAAATGATTTGTTTATTTAACAGGGACAATGGACAGTCATTGAGTGTTGCGGAATTAGCTCAATAGCTAGTAATTTTGATAATGTATTGTTCATTGCTACTTATCAAACAAAAATCCAAACATTCTGATTCTAGGTTCTGAAATCTGAAGATGTGCTGGTTTTTTTAGTTTTAGATCATCATCGAGCATTTTACTATTGTTGGACATTTTACAAACTAAATGAATAATCCCAGAAATCAACAGATGAATCACTTAAGAAAATTATCATTTGTTGCAGCCTACAGGAGTTCATCCAATTTGACACTACATTTGTAAAGTGACTGCTGATGAATCACTCGTCTATCCATCTCTTGATGCTCCTGTCTTTTAAATAAAAAGTATGATTTGCAAGATGTAACATCTGGATGCAGTAACCACTGCAGTGCATTCCTCAGTATTAGTTGTCTCATGTAAAGCTGCCAATTTGACCTTATTCTACTTGCCTTCTTCTTTCTAATCCTTTTTGTTTATTTCCTAGATTCATCCTCTCATCCCTGTTTTCCCCACAAACTACTGTATATGGAAATAAAAACTGCATTAATAGCTGGTGTACCTAGTAGGCATAAATACATAATGGCTGTCTTCACACACACACACACACACACACACACACACACACACACACACACACACACACACACACACACACACACACACACACACACACACACACACACACACACACACACACACACACAGAACAAAATCAACATTGAGCTAACGGTTTCATCTGCACACACACTTGAACACATATAGACATGGAGCACACAAGCAAAAACAAATGTCCAAACATATGTCATGCCTGATCTCCATTAATTGAATTAGCTGTCACCCTTAGCATCATCTGTTGACACAGGCCTCAGCCAAGTTTATCTACTTCCTTGCCTCTCTTCTCTCAACCTGTTTTAAGCCGCTCATTTGTTCTGTCACATCTTCAACCCCTCACTCACAGTCCTTCTAAGTTCAAACTTTGCTTTCTTTTGCCTGAAATACAAAAGTCACCTCTAAACTCTGCAAGATATCTGAATGAAACTAGACAAATTAACAGCAGACCAGAGCATACTGTACGATACATACTGCTTATGATAAAAGTGTGTGCCAGCCACATTCCATGTTTTTAAACACAACTGTTTAACATTTAGTTTACTAGTTGTTGAGACATATTGTTGTTATAATGTGTTTAAACGGCTTTTATGTTCCCCTCCCTTCCTTACTCTTATTCCTTCTGTGAATGTTGGTTGTGTTGGTTCATGTTTGAAACATAATTATGCTGCCCTTTTGGTCAGGACTCTTTTGAAGGGATCATACTGGTTAAATAAATAAAGAGAATAAAAGGGAAAAATTAAAAATACCTGAGGCCCATCTTTGCGCGTTTGTTGTTTTATCGCAAATAAGCAACAGTGCTATAGCGGACAGTGCTATAACAATACACATGTGTGTTCAATCATGGTTTCTTGTTAATGCACTTTTACCCCAACATCCTCACACACAGACACACACGTCTACTCTGCTCTTTACTTCAGTCTAACTCACAGCAGATGTCCCACTGCCCGGGGACAAGAAGCTCGCAAGGAGGATCTCAACAGAAAACACACTTACCTGGTATGTTCCAATGCCTATGTGTTTAGGATCAATCTTCACAAGCTCAGCCAGTGGATCTTGGACACGTCTTCCAATGGACACTGTCAACACACACACACACACACACACACACACACACACACACACACACACACACACACACACACACACACACACACACACACAGAAACAAATGTTATTGTGCGCCTCATGAGAGTCTTTGGTTTGTGTTTTTTTATGAACTTGCTATCTGAACCACAGTTATTAAATATGCAAATCCATTTTATTCATAATTACTGAATATGCAAATTGTCTGCATATTACAGTGCTGGCCTGAGGGCAGGCCAAACCTAATTGCCATTCCTCCACCCCATAATAATAATTAAAGCTGTTTTTTTCAAATGGATTCTTGGCACCTGTCATTTAGCTTCCTGATAGATGCTGTAGCCCTGAACCTTTAAAATCTCTAATTTAAATCCGACCTTACATGCACTATCACACAAAGCCAAATGTAGCACACAAATAAACACAAACAGCTATATCAACCAAAGTAGGGTTGTTGTTTTTTTAAAAGATGGAGTCTGTAAGGCCTCAGCCGGCTGCTGCACATGAGACCAAATGTCTTTTCCATGTTTATGCTGCCAGGGCCCAATGACAAGGAGAAAAATTACAAACAACCTTAGTCATATACACACCATAATATATGACATCACCCCCCCAAAAAAACACAGAGAGAGAGGGAGCGAATAACCCAACCACATACTGTAACTGTTCACATTATTATCCCTGTAAAAGACAAAGGAAAGTGCTTATCTTAAGGTATTTAATGTCCTTAATGGTTTGAGTTCTTTCAAGTAATAGAAATCAAAATTTAGGCTAAAACACACTTAACGATGAATCAAAAATAACAGGAAGCTGTTTGTTAACTTCAGTGGACAGCAATGTAGTTTGATGCATGAGGCACATCAGACTTAGATCTTTGAGGTGGAATAGAGAGAAAGCAAAAGAGAGGGATGGGATGCAAAAGAGGGAGTATGTCTGGAATCAATGTCTCTCCTCTCTCTCCTCTGGCTGCGGTATGAGGCTGCTGCCTGAGATAATATTTAGACAGGATGGAGTTTCAACCCTGGCCTTGCTCAGTGCACCTCTCTCTCTCTCAGACAAAACGATTTGTAAATCGGAGTCCGGCATACGTTTTCAGCCCTTTAGGAGCCACAGTACTACAAAAAATGGATGGACACATCACTCAATAGAACTGGAAGAATGTGGCATGCAGCAGGACAACTGTTTGGATGTGGATGCACAGTTTTTGTTGCATGAGGTGAAAAAAGTCACATCAAAATAGCTAAACCTTTGAGGAGATGCAGCGAGGACCACCTGCAACACGCAATGAAAGAGTGACAATGGTCCAGGAAAAGGTATCTGTACTCTCAATCAATTTTACTTTGTGGTCAATCATGATTTATCTCTTACTCTGGCTCAGATTGAAGAGAGGAGTAGAGAAATAAGATGAACACAATAGCACTCCTCTTGGAGAATGGTTGATTTGTTGCCTATCCCCACTAGGTGTCGCTAGATCTCCCAACAACAGGGAGGACAGATGAAAGGTGCCTATAACTTACAATTACCTATATATTATGTTACATCGCCACTCACATAGACAAAGGCTGAAACACATATATAAAACAGACACACACGCAAACACGAAGTCGCCAGATCCCACATTATAACCATAGTGACCTGGCTCAGCACACCATCTTTTCATGCCTATTCAAAGTGAAATGCTGTAGAGTTTCTCATGGCTTTCATTAGGGGTATAAGTATGGCTCTCAGTGCTGCTGACCACAGGAAACTAGTGAGGAATAATCCAGCCTCACTTGATTTATGTCTTTTATAGAGGAAGTCTGCTGGAAACATTTGTTCTCCAAAACTCTGTGCAATTCTTTTTTATTCTGCAGTGTTTTCAATGATGTAGTATGTGGAGTGAGGAAGAGGTGACAAGTGAAAGAAAGAGCAAGAGAGGCAAAAGAAAGACATACATTACAACAGCCTAATAGCAATGCCAGCCATTCACTAAAATGTGACAATACTGCATGAAATGTAGATAACTGCTGACATTATACACTAAATTGTGATTGTCAGTGTAAAAAACAGTTAGTTGTTAGTTAGTAAGTAAGTAAGTAAGTAAGTAAGTAAGTAAGTAAGTAAGTAAGTAAGTAAGGCCAACAATCTCGAATGTTAAAAGTTATTCCAAACACTTGAGTATGCATACTGTGGTACGCAATTCACAATTACAGCTTAAATCATTTTGTGATTGTTTTTGTCTTTGTGAAGTGATTAGTCAAGTGACTAACGGTTCTTATTATTACAAAGTCATTATCTTGGGTTTTGATTGCTGGTTGGACAAAAAAAAATATTTTAATAGGTCACTTTCGGCTCTGGGAAATTCAGATTGCACTTTCCACTATTTTCTGGCATTTTTTTGACAAGGAATCAAGAAGCTATGCAACAGCTTACTCAAAAATCAAAACAATCATTAGTTGCAGCCCTATGCACGGTGTCTTCCACAACACTAGTTATTTTACAACAGACAAGGGCCCATTCAAAGCATGACCAAGAATATCACACAGTTTGGCAAAACAAGACCAGCCTGGTTGCTTAGCAAGCATACCTGCACTCCTAAGGTTTGGGTCCATGTCTGGCATCTCTTTGACCGCCTCAGGACTCACACTGTAGATAGATGCTCCTGCCTCATTGGTTATACTGGGGAAAGAAAAGGAAGGAAAAAATGTCAGAGTGAGAGAAAGAGGAAAAAGGGGGAGATGATGGGAGGAAATAAGGCAGATTGGCCAGTGAGGACACATAGAGAGGAGTTATTATAGCTTGAAATACATAATGGCAAGGCTATTAAGGTAAATCACTGTAGTCAAAGCTTGATGGCAAATATAGCATCATCACTAGTAGTCCACCCTTAAAGTGATCATATTATGCTCATTTTCAAGTTCATAATTGTATTTCAAGGTTATATCTGAATAGATTTACAAAAAAAAAACAAAAAAAATAAAAACAAAAATAAATATTTATGTTGTACTGCATATTACTGCAGCTCCTTTTTTCACCCTGTGTGTTGAGCTCATTCTTTTAGCTACTGAGTGAGGCATTTAACTTCTGTTCCATCAGTGTTGGGAGTTGCACATGCGCAGAAGCAAGGTAAGGACTACAAGCCAATCAGAAGCAGAGTATGAGGTGCGCCACGCTAGCAGCTAGGCAAGCACTATAACGTGTTACAAAGTGACGCACGTTCATCCTGGAAGTAAAGGCTGGACTTCTATAGAGCTGTTTGGAGCAGTACATAACATGCACTATATATATAGATTGCACAATTACAATCTTTCAAATGTACTTCAAGCAGGTGTTAAAAACCCCATGCTTCCCGATTGCACATATGAGCCTTTGGCTAAGTGTATAACTATGAATACTAAACATATTCAGAATTCAGAACAGGTCAACTTGTGATTATAATAATTGAGTGAGATTATTTGTCCATGAAGAATGGCCTTAACTTTAAGTAAGTATTAGATTCGCAATTATCTATTTTTGTGAATACTGTCTTGAGTATGACCACCTTTTCACATTGAAACAACTGACATTTGAATAACAGGGTGTATGAAGTTTGACTGAGTAAAGGGCATTGAGTTAGCAGACCTCTGCAGTGTACAGGCAGTTTATGTGACACTACTGCCATCTAGAGGTGTTGGGCTGTACTGCTATTTGTCAATGTCTAAATAAATATTACAGTCATGAGAGATTGAAAATTATTAGAAAACAAATGTGACTGTGTAGAAATCAATGTTTAGAAATCAAGTTGTTCATTCCTGTGTAGAACCGAACACAAAATAGACCAATACAATTCCAAACAGAATATATCTTTAGAGACAAAGCCATATTTTAGTCAATTGTCAAAGATATAAAAACAAAAAGAGGGACAAGTTTAATTAAGTTCAGTCATTGGTTGTCTCTGTCAGCTTTCATTTGACACAGTGAAATGGTGAATTAGGGTTTGCAAGAGTGACACCTAATAAATATGTTTTGCATTCCTTATTGTTTCATGAACATTTCAATGCCATATAATTCATTAATTTAAATATTATGTATATAAAAGCACTTATTACATAAGACTTCAAGACAACTTAACAAAAACACCCTTAGTCATATTTCATATAAGTAACTCATAAATGAACTTGCAAAGATTAATTAATCTGAAATTAAGCTGTTCATGTGCCAATTTCTGTATTATTGTGATTTTTAACATGTAGATGTCGACAGTGAAAATTAACTGATTCTACATGGCAACATTTGGTTTACATAGCAACAAATTATACTAGTTCCCATGTTAATGTATACAGTCTAAAGTAGGCCGCTTATCATCCATCACCACACAGACATGGTGGTGGTACAACAAAGCCACCGATACCCGTGTTAATGCTACCGACATACAACTGAAGCTGTCATTTTGTTTACCCATCCTATTCTCTCGGCTGGATGGAGAGAGTGGGATGATTGGAGGAAAAAAGGGGGGCTTTTTCCTCAGAGATGACCAATATGAGGAAGGGGTCAGCACCTCCCCAATCAATGTCCACAAGTCAGAATGAGGCCTTACACACACACACACACACACACACACACACACACACACACACACACACACACACACACACACACACACACACACACACACACACACACACACACACACACACACACACACACACACACACACTCCTAGAGGCCTGGATTTTGCCACAACAACCTTGCCAATTCCAAGTATCTTGTTAATGAGGCGTGGCAGAGGCCTTCTGATGGGAATCACATTTAAATTAACTTGTCCGCCCTCCCTCTTTTTCCCTTATCTATTCATTCTTTCCTCCGCCTCACTGTTCTTTTTTGTCAGCTCCTCATCCATCGTGCTGACAGCTGACATATCGCCATGGTGACACTGCTAACGAGCAGTGGCACATGACCTTCAAGGAGGTCAAAAAAGAACTGGTCATTAACCTGACACACACAGTCAGTCAGTCTCACACACACACACACAGTGTGTCACACACACACACACACAATCAGTCAGACACTCAAACCCACAAAGACAGTATGACACACACACAAACACAGTTTCTCTCACACGCACAACGTGTAAGACATAAGAGTATAAACATAATTTAAAAATATCAACTCTACCGAAATCTCATGCAGCTCTCTCTCTCTCTCTCTCTCTCTCTCTCTCTCTCTTTAAACAGAGTATAACAATAGAGAGAGACACGCCTTTAAATTCTAAAAAGAAAGAGACAGAATGACAAAAAGAGTGATGGGGCTGGCAAAAGTATAAAAAAGTGAAAAGATAACATTAAGAACACAGAAAACTAGAAAACAAGAACATATGGAGAGGAAGGAAAAGAAAGCCACTGGCCCCTATCATGTCTAACTTAATTAAGGCAGCCACTGGGCCAGCTGGGTAACAGCACTGTCATGGATACAGCTCTGAGCCCTTATCGCCATGGCCTCCATGGCAGTCGCCATAGTCAGGGCATCATCCTGGCAGCCAACAGAAGGTTGTCTGCTCCCCAGCTCTATGGCCTAAGTGGGTGGATGGTCGAAGCGCGTGCACACACACACACACACACACACACACACAGTCAGAGACACAAAGTCAAAGATCGCCTCTTGGTGTAAAGCGATGACTTGGTGGCCCTGTAGGGTTGTCATTTATTCGCACTCTTTCGCTTTCTCAATTGTATACACACACATAAACACAGGCCAGCCCTGTCCCATCCTGGGGCAAAGTCACCAACTGGCTCCCCTATCTGTTCCCCTACTGGTCGTCTCTGAGACAAACCCTTGGGCCTGACACAAACACACACACTCACACAAACACACAACATGACTGGCCCCCCGCTGCCCCACAAGAAACCTAACATTGAAAGAGATGGATACACACTTTGATACCTCATTACAGCCTCCTGGCTCACACAGCCCTAATCTACATTAAAAACAGCTCATCAGATCAGTCAGAAAAGAGGGGTAATAATATCATCAACTAATTTGATACACAGGACAAAAAGTTGAACAGAGAAGGGGGAGAAGGAAAGCTGCATGAAAAAGAATGTAAGATTGATGTTTGGTTTAAGAAAATTGCTGTACGTCGAAGAACTCTAGAAACATGGACACAAACAATATGTGGCCCTAGAAGATTCTTCAAAGGTCCAAAACCTCATGCTTGTAATATGGATGTGAAGTACCTTGATCCAAATTGACTGACTTTGTAGATGTTTAATTGATTGAGTTGATTCCAGGGCTAATAAAAAATAAGCATGCCATCAGATAAAACATTTCATTTAAAAGTAAACTGCAGAACCATTAAGGCATTGAGAAGCCTAGTTGGAATTGATTTATAGCAATCTAATGGTAGATTGTACAAACTTCTATATAGCTTTCAAGTCTGAAAAGTGAGGATTGCATACACACACACACCTATATAGTGTCATACTATAATGGCTCAATCTGTCACTTTCTTTGTCGACAACTCAGTTGGTGTTCAAGATACTTGGATTGGCCTTATTTTACTGCCTTAGAAGGTGCTGTGATGTCATACATTACCAGCACAAAATAAATTCATACAAAGAAACACTGACACATAAGTTTCTCTGTCCTGGCTGCTCAAACAGCTTGGGTCCATTGTTCAGTCAGCTGCAAAGCTTGACCTCAGGGAGACAAATTGAGGGACGCACCATCTTTCTCTCTCGCTCAGACATATACACACACACATATGCACGCACGCGCACACACGCACACGCACACACACACACACACACACACACGGACACACGGACACACACACACGGACACGCGTCGGGTCTGAAGACGATGACATTTTTCACAGAGAAAAGCGTCCAAATGGCAGGTGTCAGGGGCCGTCAGTCTCTAGCGTGGCGCTAGAAGGCAGGCAAGCACACCCACACACACACAAACATAAACTCCAACTGCCACTATGAGGCACGTCTGAAAAGAGCAAAGCCTCACAGACACTCACGTCAATCTGGTAGCAGGAAAGGCTTGCACTTGTGTCACGCACAAAAGCATACACATCAGCATATGCGTGCACACACAAACACACACACACCAAATCACAAATACACACATGGCATGTCACACAGACTCATCACACATGTTCGTCACACGCAAGACTATCGCAGGGAACACTAAAACCCTAGGGGAGGATAGCATGGAGGGCGGGTGGAAGGAGGGAAAGAGGAAGGGACAGAGGCTGACCACCAGTGTGGCATGGTGGGAGGAGAATGGGTGCTGTGGGTGATATGGATAAGGCTGGCAGATATTCACTGACCACCACCTGCAAATGCCAAAGGTCCTTAGCCGGACGCCTCTTCTCTACTTATGACGCATCAAAGCTGGTTATGCTTGTTATATATTATAATAATTATACCAAGCGGGTTGGAGGGTTAGAACAAAGGATGGCTGGAGAGCAGAAGGGAATAAAGTAAAAAATGAAGGAACAAAAAATAAAGAAAGTTGGGAAAAAGAAAAGGGCAATAAAGGAAAGTGCAGTTGTCAAGACACAGATGCCACAGCCTTGCATGCCCTTTAGACTGAACAGTCCCCGTTTGGTGGGTAAAAGTGAGGAAGGAGAAGCACACACACCAAACTAGACACACAGGAAAATATTTCACAGCTTCTTGGGAGCAACAATTAGAAGCAGAAGCACATCACACTGCTCTCTACCATTTTTTTTCACTTTCCAAATCACCAGTTAACTAGTTAATCGTCCTGTGTAAGCCTGCACAATTTGGGGGAAAATATGAATCATGATTTTTTTTAGCTTAGAGTTGATATCACGATTCTCTGCCACGATTTTTTCTCACGAAGTGTAATGTTTATTGCACATATGATTCATGACAAAACAAAACAAACTGGCCGTACCAAAAAATGATTTGTTTTGGAAACAATAGAAACTCACAGAAATGGTAGCGTTTGTGATGCAGTCGGCTCATAAAATTAAATGAGAATCAAACTAATAAAAAATATTTTAATAATATGATTTAAAAATAAATCGTGAACAGGGTGAATTAAGATCACAATTTTATAACGATTAATTGTTTAGGCCTAGTACGCTTTCACACATATAGTTAGGTATACTTGGTGTTAGTTATACGGTCAACACGGTCGCTTGTTTGGAAAGAATATCAGAGTGAAACTCGTCAACACTTTGTGTTCTTAGAAATAATGGAGCCACCTATAAATTAATAACATCTTGGGTTTTGTGGTTTTGCTTTAGTGTTTCTTATGTTTTAGAAGAAGATAGAATCAGCTGACAAGACAGAGTGTAATCAAGAGGGCGGGCCCTGATAAGAGAGAGATTATGATGTGTTGTCACACAGATGAGGAGCAATGTATGGTCGCAAACCGAGATCTCTGTTCCATCCAAGTTTGGTTGTTGGCCCACACCAGCATTTGAATGGGCTTTCACACCACCCCAAACAAACCGGACTATCCCACAAAACGCTCCAGGGGTTTGGTTAAAATGGACAAAACTGCTTAGGTATAAAAGCTCCCTAACGTTCAGTCTACAATCTAAATAACATTCTATTACATTTCAATTTTGTGAAAACTCATTTTGAGGGATGTCCAATCCCTCATCCACAACTCTTGTACTTCATATGTCATCCTGCCTTTTTAGTTTCCACCTCCAAAGCAATGTGGTTCCTCTGTGAAAAAGACACTAAGGGTTCAGCTCCGTGCCCTTTATCCATCTCCAACTGTAATTCCATCCAGCAAACTCTCCACCTGCCAATAAATGCTTAGTTACCTCAGACAGACGCATCACATTTTGTGACTGAAAGAGTGGTCAAACAGAGACTTGAGAAAACTAAAGAAATGTATCCATCAACTCATCTATTTTTAGGAACTCCTTCTTTTGCTGTTCACCAAATGAATACATATAAAAAAAAATATTTTCATGGTTGCACAAAAGATTATAGAGCTCCATTGTGACATACAAGTCTTGCTCAAATAGGAAAAACAAATACAATTTAGTATTTTGGTAGAATCTGTATTTTTACTATACTCTTCCAGTACATTTTACTTTTCCTAAATGTTTATATGTGACTTCCCCTATCCATCCTGTATTAAGTCTAAGATGCAACCTTTTCAAGTACCCATGGGTCAATTTTCCTTCCCTGAAATAAAGATACACCCCACAGCCAGGTTGTGGTCTGTCCATGCCTCTAAATCCATCTGTCCCCCTGCTCCTCCTTCTATGCAAGCGTCAAACCTTCAATAAAGCCAGAGTGCCTGCATCTCACTCAGTCATCGCTGCTTCTGCCACTGTATGTTCATCACTCACTCAGCCTGGCCCTGGGAGCATGCCTGGACACAGGACATGACAGGGGATACACACACACAGTCATAAATACAGTCTACACCACTGTCCTCCAGGTCCATCAGCAAGCCAGTAATAATGATCTCATCCCACCAGGAGTGAGCTGGAGGGCAAGACGGTCAAGGTCTTGCCCTCTAGATCATTAGGCATGTCTGTGTGTCAGTGCAGCCGTACACTGTTTGCCTATTTGAGTATGTTTCTTGCTGTGACTGCTTGTACTGCTCTTGGACAACTCTAAGTATGAGCCAGTCAAGGAGAGAACGATGACCACCACTAGAAAGAGATGGCCTACTACTCATATCCGCCACAGAGTGTAACATCAGGCCTGGCTACTTGTGAGAAACTAGTTTAAATTAACTGACAGTACAGAATGTTAAACAAAAATAGTTTCTTTATAACACAGCAAATTATAACAGACTGTGTAATGTCACATAGTTCATTTCAAATGTGACTAATTTCATATAAATACATTGTAATTCATTCAAGGCAAACATGGACAGGGATGTGTCTGTTTATGAAAAAGAGTAAGAGGGTAATCTTAGAGATAGTGGTCAACAAATTGAATGTAGTTTTTTTCTCCCTCTAGCTGTGTTTTGTGTGTGCATGTCATCATCACCACTGCCCAACGATCTTGCTGACCTTACTCCACATATTCTGCCCTCTGATATCATTAACATCTGCCAAACACTGTCAGCTTCTCATTATTCATGCATACGGCCCGAAACACACATATATTAAATATATATTATAGTTCAATCATTCAACATTGTAAAAGCAAACAAAGTTCAAGTTTAGTTGAACAAGCTAAAGTGCTTCAGACAAAAACATATTAGTAACACTTTCTGGTTTCATTTCTTTTTTTTCTTCTTACATATACAACTCAGTCCAATTAAGCATAAAAATTAGCTTCAACCATTAAGCCACAAACATCAACCTTTAGAGATTAGAACATATGGATTATGCAAATACTTGCCAAGAACAGGTTTGCTTTGTAAAGTACAGTAGTTGAAAAAGGATGTCAACCTTTTTAAATTCTGTTTGTGTAACTGTGAAAAGGCTTTTTTAACCGCAGATAAATGTGAACCCAACCCATTTCAGGGATGTTGTCTGTACGGTGATTTGAGAAGATGGCAGGAAAGAGATTGGAGCCGATGACAGGTCAACCTCGGTGTGCTGCTACAATATGTAACACTACAGGAGTTACATCTTGAGTGTTGATAGATCAAAACTCACAGTAGTAGGTGTGTGCATGTGCCTTTCTTACCAATCAGCTCCTTGCACAAAAACCCAGAAACACCAGCTGACGAGGGTGACAGAGACCACTGCGCGTCATCAAGAAAAACACTGCCAACCCCACATGCACGCCTGCGCAGACATCTGTCTGGCCGGTATTGAGCACTTTTATGAGTTTTGACAAAGCCTGCATGCTCTACCGGGCAGGGCTAAAGCACAGTGGCAGACAAGGTCATGCTGCACTGGCCTGTCAAGGAGCCAGAAAGAAAGAAAGAAAGAAAGAAAGAAAGAAAGACACAAACGGCAGTGGGCTAGCCATGAGCAGGTGTTGATGACAATGACCAGGGAGTAATAATAATCAGAACAGACACATATTTGCACATACTTCACACACACATACACAAACACACTGAGTGATAAGACACCTACAACCGATTTTAGTCAGAAATGTGGATTTTGTTTCCTAAACTGATGTCACAAACTGACGTCCAGCAGGACACAGCTGTGTGGCAAATAACCTGATGTGCATTCAGTGGGGGCCATCACAGACAGACAAACCGTGTCAGCTAAATAATACCTCATGCTGTATAACGTCCTGCAGGAGGCTGGCCATTCATGAAGGCATTGTTCAAGCTTAATCATGTATGGTTACTTTGTTGTATATGATCTAATCGGGGCATGAAAAGTTGAATCTGGTGATTTATTTCACACTTGGCAAAACAACATTAAAGGGAGATAAAGGACTACATGTAATCCAGCTGAAAAGATTTCACACTATGTTGTGGATACAGTTCTTATACTCACCCATTTGAATGTAAAAATCTTACGTATTTGGTTCATTCATGAGTTTTTTTCTGAAGGTTTTCCACAGTGGACAGAGCAAATGGCAACCAGAGATGCAGTTGAAAGCTTTAGCAAAACCCTTATAAGTAGACCTTTGTTTAGAATTATATTGTCAAAAATATGTTTAGAACATATTTACATCAGCTGTAAATTAGTGCTGAGACAATAATTAACCAAGAAAGCGATAACTCGATCATCAGAAAATTCATCGCCAAGCATTTTAATAATCAAGTAATTGTGTATTGTCAAATATTTTTGACTTGAAGCTTCCCAACTGTGAGGATTTGACACTTTTATCTACTGAATATTTGGGGGGTTTTAGGGTTAATCTGTTGAAAAAATAAAACAGACCAAAATATGACATGAATTGATTATGAGAACACTTGTTAGTTGCAGATCTGCTTTAAATGCATAGTTAATGTCTATCAATGTCTCTGTTACCAAAAAAAAGAAATATTCCCAATAATTTGATCACTATCTGCAACATATATTAGATTTATGGCATGGAGAGACACAAACTGGACAGCCTTTTATACACATTTACACCTAGTCCTCCATTTAATGACACTACTTAGACATGCACACAAATATAGACAAATGTGGGCCCTTGTTTGATTGTCTTCAGAAAAGACCACATTCCTTAAAATTATGGAAGAGGTGACTCAAAGTACGATGAGTCTACTTAAACAGGACTAAGGCACTAAAAGCTGCATACACACAAACAACATACAAGTAAGAATGTCCCGCAGGCTGCCATTTCTGGCTGTCATTCCAGCTGAGCACTGAGGCAGAAGGACAGAGAGAGAGACAGGCGGCTGGAGAAGAAAGGGTGGGTGGGGGTGGTGACACAATGAAGGCTCACAGGGAGACAGGAAGCAGATGGTGCAAATGAGGCTGTGGTATTTAATGAACTACTGCACTGTCAAGGAGGAGAGGAGAAGATCGGAGAGTTTGTAGGCTATTACTTATCTAAACCACAGCCATTTAATACCTCTAACATTACTTCTGCCAAAAAAAATAATTCAACACAACAGTGTCAAATTTTAATGGCTGATCCCACCTAACAAGGTAATGATGTTAAAAGTCCTCATAAAATGAAAACTGTTCTCCAGCCTGGCCAATTAACACAATGAAGACAAAATATAATCACTCTATTTCACACAAACGCTTAGTTTTGTTGGAGCCAGAATACATCTTTTAAAGAGCACAGCTGCTTTCAGTAGCACAAAGAGAGAGCAGAAAAACAAGGGAAGCTAAAGAAACATGGATGGTAAGGTGGAGATGGAAAGAGTCAGTGACTTTGTAAATACACTGAAGTAGAATAAGGCAGCATTCAGCTCAGGAATAGTTTGTCTGTGCAATGGAAGGTTGCTGTTTGTGCTGGTGGTTGTCCACTAACATCTCTGAGACATCTTCCTATGCATGGGCTGCCTGAAAGACTTTCTACACTTATCAATCAAAGCCTGTTTGGGTAAGCCGACAAGTGTTCATACATATAGAAACACCCACAAAAAAAAAACATCACAACATATACCAGAAACTGGGTCAATTAATTGTACTCGGGACATTCACAGCAAGCACTAAGACCCCTTGCTGTTCCGGATGCTATATGGTTATTCTCCGTCATTGCCATCATCTTTGTAGCCGTGGTAATGAGGTTTCCCTAATGGCAGGTCAGGGTCAGCTGTGGGTCAGTCAGCAGGGGAGTAAGACCCTCAGAGTTAGCAACAACCGTCACTCCTTGAAGCCAGTCATCTTTCCCCGCCCTCCCATCATCATCTATCAACATTCACCCAGATATATCTATAATGAGTTTCAAATAAACACATATTACTAGTTTTATCAGCAGAGCAGACATGTGCCACACCTACTACATCCTTAAGGAAGGCACAGAATCATTAGCCACTTCAAGCTGGTGTTGTATACTATACAAAGAGAATGTCTGAATTAATTGTCATTTGGGCTGTGTGTGAATGTGTGTGGGCTGTTGACTGGGCTGTCGACTGGGCTGTCACAAGAGAATGAGACAGAAGATGGATAAAAAATTGAAAAGTGCAACAAGCGCAGTCCGTGTGTATATTTTACTACAGACACACACAGATTCCGCTTTAATATCTATGTGTCAGAGCCTACATCAGTCACGGTCCACAGAAATCAAAGCGAGGCATAAGACCAGATGACTCCAGGGCAATAGGATCTGGATAAAAACAACCATATTTCTATGGCTAACGTCAAAATAACGTCTCTCTGCTCTTCCAAAGTTAATGCATTTGCAAATGCCTTTATTCCACAAACCATACTAAGGCAAAGGCAGACCATTTACACATGTGTTGCATGTTGCAAAAATATAGTTCATCATATCAGGTGATATAGGCCGTTCAGCCAACGCCACATAAGACAGAAGTCCAACATTCTTAGGCTAGTGAAAAGCACAAATGTCATTCATTAGCTCCAGTAAAAGAATGAACAAAAGAGACATTTTATCAAGATGTTAAATTCTGCTGCTATGGCGGTGCTCAAGTCTGCCCAGAAGAAGAAGAAAAAAAAAGTCTGTCATGAAAATAATCAGGGGAAAGATAACTTAATAAACGCCCCACTTTGACCGTTTATGTTCTTGCATGAAGACAGAAAATGGAACTTTAGAAGAAAAAAAGTGGGCTTTTACACCAAAGGTATGACCTTTAAAGTGTGTATGTGTATGAACTCCCCTATGCAGACACGCACATTCACACACAGCTCAGAATCATTCTAGGCTGTGGTCCGTATGCTAACCTCAAGTCAACAAACACACATGGAACTCAGCAGAGAGAGAAAGAGACCAGGAGAAGCCAGTGGTTATTATGCTTGGACCAAGGTTCTGTGCTGTTATATTCTGAAGTGTGGATTGGGCCTAGTTACAGATAGAACGTGGACCGCATAACGTCTCTTTAATTGGACCGAAGTGAAACAAAGTCCATATGTCTTTAATAGACAATATTCGCTTAAAGTGGCACATTGCAAATTGTCTCTCTCTCTCTCATCTGTGTCTAGGTCTTTCACTCCCACACATTCTCCCCTCCTCTGTCCTTTACTCTTTCACATTGCTAACTCCTTTTATTCACAGACCCTTTCCTCTCCTCTACATATTTAACTTTCCCAATTTCTATACCGCAGCCGTAGTTTCTTAGTTAACATCATCATTCCGGACCTTTGTAACACCCCCCTTTGTCCCACTGTCTTCCCCATCCGGACATATGTACCTCTCTCCTCCTATTTTTAATAGTAAACAGAACCCCAGCATTAAATATTTGCAAATGGCACTTTACTTTCAGTAAACTTTTTTTCTTGAAGGGTGTGCTTGAGGATGTTTTAAACTGTGGGAAATATTAAATACAATGTGTCTTACTTAAATAAACAAAATGTAATGAGTAATATTAAAGTAGTATCCACACATAACAAAAAATGTGTGAATAAATATCAAACTACGCCATGGAAGTCAACCCTCTGGACAGTAGGTTTCTTCCATCCATTTTCTATACCTATTTATCTCTACTCAGAGTCACAGGTAACTGGGGTCTGTTCTAGCATAAACTGGATGAAACACCTTACCAGTAGGACACATCCAGGGGGTGAAAGCAGCGCCTAGAGATGAGGTCAGCGAAGACGGACTCGGTCTCCCGACACGCTGTCCCATTGCCAATGACAACCCTGGAACAGCTAGTATGAACAGGAGGAAGAGGAGAAGAACAATGAGGATTATGAAAACAACCATAACAGTCTAAAAACGAGGTCAAGTTCCGCGTTTAATATTATGTTCAGTGATACATCAGAAAACAGACAAGATGATTGTGTGGCACTACTACGTTATTACTGCTGCTACATACAGTAGATTGGAATGTTACAGCAGTAAAACATTAACATAACACAATTTTACACAAGTACACAATTGTATTTAACTCAATTGAAAATAAATACTTTTAAAATGACTATTTAGATACAAGCAGCAGTACCTGTATTTGATCATAAGGTGGCGGAGTTTGTCTGCTTCTTTTTGCTGGACTGAATTATGCAGGTACACAACATCAGTATGGAGAATCTGACCTTAGAGCAGGGAGATGAAGACAACAGAGGGAGAGAGTAAAATGTTATTATGATGACTAAAAGGGGGTTCAAGAGACTTAGCTATGTACTTTCAGCTAATGTCTCTCCACTTTATGCTGTCCAACAAAACAGCAATGCCCTAAATTAATCAAATCATTTATGAATTCCACGTCTGTACTTCCTAGGCCTCCACAAAAAGTCCAGCACCCGACAGTTAGCTGCTTCCTCAGATGAGGAGTGTAGATCTGAAAGGACAGCTCTCTGACTGGAAGTCATGTGAGCTAAGAACCACCAAACCTGTGACCACACACCAGACCTGACGCCCAATATATACCTGTGTCTGCCTGTTGTAAGTTTGTCAGCATGACTTTTGGCCACACAATCAGTCACCC
>NC_045749.1:6292272-6310381 GCF_008692095.1 Etheostoma spectabile | reverse complement strand
CTGGAAATGTCATAGAGGTGGTTCATTCTTATAAGTACCTCAGCATTTGGCTAGATGATGCCCTCTCTTTTAAGCCTCATATAGACAACCTTGTGAAAAAACTTAAACTCAAATTGTCCTTTTTCTTTCAAAATAAATTTTGTTTTTTAAAGCCAAAAGAGCTAGTCAAGCAACATTTTATCTGTCTTAGATTATGGTGATATGGTGTATGGGACTGCCTCAGCACAGTGTCGCATAAGTTGACATGTGTACCTGCGTCTGAGATTTATTACAAATTGTAAAAATCTAACCCATCATTGTGACTTGTATTCCAGAGTGGATGGCCATCGGTGTCAAACAGGAGATCAGGGCATTGATATTTTTATCTATAAGGCCATGCTAGGTCTGTTGCCACGTACATCAGTAGTTGATCACATGGAGAAGTTGTGGTGTCATTTATTGCAATCAGATGATCACTTGCGGCTCATGTTCCATTTGCCCGTACAAATCTAGGAAAAAGGCTTTTGTCTGCTCCGCTCTTCTGCATGGAACTCTTTGCAAAAAGACTTGAAATTATCGAACTATTTCTTTAAATGCTTTTAAATCCAGATTGAGAGAGCCTGAATGACCTGTTACATTGTAAATGTTTTTAACTATCTGTGTTGTATAATTTTATAAAGAATTGATTGTGTTTTTGCCTGCCTCTTGGCCAGGACTCCCTTGAAAAAGAGGTTTTTAACCTCAATGGGACTTTCCTGGTTAAATAAAGGTTAAATAAAAAAAATAAAAAATCAAGTAAAAATAAGTAATGATTCATAAACCAATGTTTTCAGAAAAAAAATGAAAGAAATGACGGTAGTTGAAAGTATCACACCAAAACACTATCTATTGTTGGTCACACTACATTAGATAACCTAAACCTAAAGACAACAGAAGCTATACACAAAACTGTGACTGTCTATAACTGTGAATGTCTATACACAGTGCTATGGTGCATGACAAAAAGACAATTTAAATCTTAAATCATCTTTGTACTTATTATGCAAGTTCTTTGTAACTGATATTGAACATTTGCCAAAAACCCATCCTTCCATTTGTTGCCTGCATGAAACACACACTTTAAAGCAATACAGATAAGCACCGCTGCATACTAACCCACACAAACACGTCTGAGCATCCTATAATTTAACTACCAATGGAAAGAAAATCTTCCCTTTGCTTTGTAGCTAAACCCTAACTGTGGTAAACGCAACTATGCCCCAAAAGATTCGGCTGTCTTCAACAGTTGTGTGATCGGTGTCCTTGTTGTGTTTTCCTTGGATACTGGCCACTGTCCTCGCTGATGTTTGCACATCTCTCAGTTTCTGCCTGGGTTGGGTCACTGGTGGGAGAAAGAGGGTGATCCGAGAGGAAGGGTGACGTGAGACAGAGTGAGAAGTGTGTGCTTGTGTGTTAGATGGGCCAGGAGTGACATGTGGCTAAGTACTGGCCAAACCCTTACAAGACCAGACAGAGCGTCTTTCCAAGAGGCCCCTTCATCCTTCCACCAGCCCCCAAGGGAGGGCAGTCAGCCAACGTCTTCTCTCTGTCTGTCTCCTTCTCTCTTTCACCCTTTCTTAGAGAAGTACTATCATCAACACATCCATCTATCCGACGTATCAAGGATAAACAAAAAGATAGACACATGCAGACACACAGATTCACACCCTTGCACACTTTTTGACCTGGCTGCAAGTAAACTCTTATTTTGTCTTGTGTTCTGAATAGAAGAAAAACAATTTCAAACACAAAAAAGGATTAAGGGAAATGTCACAGTTTTCATGATTTGTTAAACTGTTTCACTGTTTTTTAAGTTCAATAAATAAAAAATCTTTAATAAATAGAACAAGTAATCGGGTTAATTAGGAACACAATATTGACCCAAAAAATTGTTATTATGATTTTTTCCATAATCGAGCAGCCGTAATTACAACTATTGACGCATGTGGAATTAAGCTACATTGAGTGAATATTATTCAATAATAAGTGTATAACAGTGTATAACAGTAAGAATCCAGATAAATATTGATTCTCTAAATATCCATGGATAAGTCACCACAAGAGATCTGTGACACACTGGTCTATTAAACAAAGGAACATTTCTGTACTACTCCTTGTCAGTGTCTCTTTTACACTCTTATTTTATCCATAAACAAACAAACACAACAAGGAGTCTGACAGTCTTCAGCTCAGAATGAGGAAGGAGGTAGAGAATTTCATTTATCACTAACTTTACATCAAAGTTTAAAATGTGGCTTTACCAAATGTTTTATTAGTTATTTCATTATTCATTCATTCATTTTCATTATGACAGAAGGAGATTAAACAGACCAGAAACCACTAATGACAATAGTATCATACTATGTATATTTTTGGATGGGGGCCATTCTTGAAATGGAAAAGAGGTTGAGGTCCTCCAGAACTTTACGACACACACACACACACACACACACACACACACACACACACACACACACACACACACACACACACACACACACACACACACACACACACACACACACACACACACACACACACACACACACACACACACACACACACACACACAGTGAGTGACAGTGCAAATAAACAGTTTTTTCTCCACCTGTCCATCAAAAAGAAGTGTTTAATTGATGAAACAGTTCCATTTACCCAAGCTCCTCTGCAGGCAAGCCCCACACTGAAGCGCTAAACTACCATTTGATCACAACGCAAATCACATAAAAAAATTAGCCCACTGCACATTCAACAAATCCGCCTTGGCATACTCATGAGCGTACCGGCTGCTGATAGCTATAAGGTCAATGTGTACCCGAACAAGAAGACTTCAAATTGGATCTGACGGAATTAAATCTGAGCTAAGCATCTCAACTAGATATGTCAAATGGCTTGAAGACATAATACCAGAGCTTTGTATACACTAACTTTAGATTAATTTCTGTTGAATACAGTTATATAATTCTATAACGCATACAACAAGGGAGTTTTTCCTCGCCACTGTCGCACTATGCTTGCTCTTGGGGGAATTACTAGAATTGCTGGGACTTTATAAATTATAGAGTGTGGTCTAGACCTACTCTATCTGTAAAGTGTCTCGAGATAACTCTTGTCATGATTTGAGACTATAAATAAAATTGAATTTAATTGAAATGTAATTTAACCTAATTTGTCATTATAGAAAATTATTTTTTGGTCTGAACTGAATTAATCAATTAGTGGATCGACAGAAACTTAATTGCCAACTCTTTTGATAACAGATTAATCGATTCAGTCATTTTACAAGCTCCTAAATTGTGGGCTTATTAAATGAGCTAAAGCAAACGGGCAAGTGTGTGCTTACTGCTTACACACATGCCTCCTGTCAAAACACATCTCCCACCTGCATCCCTTCCCGACAACTTGACGTCTAGAAAAGGTTCATTTTAGCCGGAATCCGACAGCTAGCAGGGTCACAGCAGCCTGTGGATTTACGCTCCATGACAAAAGCGAGTCATCGAATTAAAGGCCTTTCTTCACAAGACAGGAGAGGGGAAAAGGGAGGTGTGGAGTAGATTGGACGGCTGATGTTTAGTCAGAAAAAAGAGAGGGAGGCAGATAAGAGCAAAGCAAGTGAGATAAATGACAGACGCACCTCAATGTCGCTCATCTGTTCATTCTCTCCCTCCCTTTACCACCCCCCTTCGCTCTCCCCATCCCTCCGTCCGTCTGACGGCCCAGCAGCAGTAGCTGTCACTACAGGAGAGCACCTGTCAATCAAAGCCTCCTAATCCAATGGCATGTCGGCAGGGGACATGTCACATATGTTAAGAGGAGAGAATGAGGGGACTTTCAGGGTGTGCTGTGTGTGAGCAAGTGTGTGTGCATGCATGTATGTTTATGTGATTGTATGACTGTAGGGCAGAGAGCGGTTGCCAGAGTGTGGTGTGGCAGAGAGGCAGCGGGTGATGGAAGCTGTGGTGACACATGAGGCCCGGGACCAACTCTGAGTAACCCACTAGTCACTAGAGGGACAGAGGGGGAGCGGAGGAAGCAGAGCAGGGCACAGGAGGGGTAAATATGGAGGCACAGACAAGGCTAACTGCGACTGACATGGCTAGCATTCAGAAGCGGTAGCAGCAGAAATGACACAAACACAAACAGATGGTGTGCGTGTGCACACGCGTGTGTCAGTCTAGGCAAAACACTTAATACAGGTGTGCTGATAAGCATGATCCAGCATACTTTAATAATTAGTTTTTTTCATATTCATTCATTTCATATTTATTTACTTAAAGCTATGCTATTATTTGTCCCATTATACCATAAATGCTGGTGGTTTTATTTTAAAGGAAAAATGCCAGTTGGCCTTGTTTTGTCTTGGTACCTGATGGGGCTGGATGCGGTGGATGTTGCAGGTGAAGTCGACGTAGAGGTGAAACTTGTCAATGTCCTTGTTTTTATTTTGCTGGGCCCCTGGTGTTTTGTGGCCTTGGACAGACTTTTCTTGCTCTTTTTCCTTTAGTGCTGACTTGGACACAGAGGACTGGATGGTCACAAAGCTGTTCTCACACCTGACACAGCAGGAGAGAAACACAGAGGGAAAGAAAAAGAAGGTAACTGTATTATTATCATCAATGTAGGTAAAAAGGTACTCTGGTAACAGTATCAGTGCAACACAGTAAAAAAATGAAAACCAATCATCACAGAAAATTTGAAATGCTGTGTGCATGTGGATATGTCCTCACAATGTTTTCACATAGGTCAGTGTCTCAGGGTCTTTAGCTATCATATCAGCCAAGATATGCTCCACACCTGTAGCCACTTCTTTGAGCGATGACAGACCTGCCATACGCACAAAAACACATGCATAGTGTACTTAAAAACAGTATTTTTGTGGAGCTTTAATAAAGCACTATAAGCCTGTAAGAGCAAATATAATTTCAACCAATTGTTACATTTTTTCTTTATTTAAATGTAATTGTATACGATTGTGGATAAATGTTTTATCCAAATCTTTAACATTTTTTACAATTTGAATTCAAGTTAAAAATATTTATAACCAAAATAGTGATCATGTGCCCTAATTCATGTAATATCCCTAACAAATCTGTCCATAATAAATAACTAGTATCAACAATTTCACAAAATGTTATCTATTAAGTAAAAAATATATTTTCTTCATGAGTCTGACCCACGGACAATAGGTCCAAGGGGTTCTTGTCCAAGTATAATGTTAACCTTCAGTGCTATGTTTAACTGAATTTCTAAAAATGTGTGTGGCAGTGTTTATGTCTTACCTTCAGTACCAGGTTTTACCCATGCCCTTAAATCCAGAGTGTGTGGTGTGTCCATGAGTGCAGAGGCGGCCGCCTCAAGGCCGAGTGCTTTGGCCCTGCGAGCCTTCGTCAGCTTACTGCCTTTCTTATAGGGAGAATACTACAGACAAAGACAGACGCACCAGACTGAGATGAGTGGCAAGGAGAGGTGTAAGAACCACATTCAAGTGTGGATGAAAGTCTGGATAATTAATATTGCAACCAAGAATTAGATCTCCAAATGACAGATATTACTTTAGCATAAAAATGAGATTCTGACCACATGATCCAGTTCATCAGCTGATCGGCAGCTCCTCAAGTTTTGCTCCAGCTCAGCTGTCAAAACTCCATCCTTCTTCAGGGTCTGAATCACAGACTGAGTCTTCTTGGCTAGAGAACTGAGCAACACAGACACACACAAATGTACAAAAAGTTAAATAGTATCCAAAGTGTAGAATTAAAACACACAGACACAAGATAGAGTGATATACATGAAAAACCATCACACACTGTTACGTTACTGTATTGGGCCTTAAAAGTTGACGACTAGCACCATCTAGTGGCCAACGTCAAATATGCTGTCTGGAAACTAACCCAATTCTTTTCAGCTCTTGAGCTCATATGAAGGAACTTGTCCTGGTTACAGCAGGGTTCTTCCTGCATAGAGGACTTTTTGGCAGCCCCCAAAGAGGTTTTAGCAAGCCCCAAAAGAAACTCACCAGCACCAAAATGATAATTATATTATATTATATTAACTATATATATATATATATATAATATATATATAATATATTATATAGTATTATACACCACACACCACACCACACACACACACACACACCACACACACACACACCACACACACAAACACACACCAACACACACACACACCACACACACACACACACACACACACCACACACACACACCACACACACCACACACACTCACTCACACACACACACACTCACTCACTCACCTCACTCACTACACTACCGGTCAAAAGTTTGGGGTCACTCACAAATTTCCATTGCACTCCATTGTAGACAGAATACCAGCTGAGATCAGTTGCATTGTTTTTTTAACCAGGGCAGCAGTTTTCAGATTACATTATGTGCTGACATAATTGCAAAAGAGTTCACCAATGTTTTTCTAGTTAGTTTTTTAAAATGATATCAGATAGCAATTCAAATCCTCTCTAAATGTGTTTTACAGCAATTTACTAAACAACCGTTGAACATAAATATGAGAGCTAATGCCAGTTTTGTCTCCAGAGTTGGGCTGTACCAGACTCACCCGGTGATTTATTGAAATATTTAGTTTCATTTACTCAAGCAAAATATATATTTTTGTTCATCAAATTGCTAAAAATAACAGATAAATGTATAAATTTCTGTCAAATAAGGTAACACAGACTCAATGCCTTTACTGTACGTTGACTTGATCATGCTTACTGTCATGTGTAGTCACCCCCTAAAGGCCCATTCTGAGCCAGGAAAACCCTGTTACAGTTCAAAACTCTGAATGTAAATGTGCCACTGCAAGCATTTAATGCATGCTGGCAGAATATGAGCGATGTAATGAGGTGTGTTAGTTTCTTTTTTTTAGTTAAATTTAAGATATGGAATTTACTGACCATATCTCTTCATATACCAGCTGGACATCTCGGACAGCATCGGCATCCATGTGGTTAATCATCTCTTTGCGGTAGCGCACCATAAACGGAACCGTGTTGTCCTCACGAAGCAGACGAATGATATTTACACACACCCATCGCTCCACACATGTCAGATTGGACAGCAGCTGATGGAAAGGACACACAAAGATTTTAAAACAGTACATATAGTATATACACAAATATATAATTAAGCAGTAAGACACTGACCATAACATCCAATGGTTAACTTTCAATAGAAAAAATGTTTCTCCATTGTGTGTATGTTGGAGCCAGTATGTGTTGGTGCATTCACATTATAGACAGCTGTTAGACATTAGAGTGTGCAAAATTATATGAAAGATATTACGCACGTGTGTGATAAACATGTATGTTCTCCTTCACTGTGGGTGGTGGTCATTGACTGTTTTGTTGTAATTTTGTACAGCTAAAGCAACTATGAATATGCATACACTCACTGGGGAGTATAACTCCCCAACAACAAAATGCAATGATAAAGTGTTTACGCTACCTGTTGATATTCCCCATCCTCTCCCATTCTTTGAGCCTTAGTGTACACAACCCAACCTTCCAAGGACATTGTGTTAAAAGGGTAATAACCCAATTAACAGCTCAACAACATTGAGTTTGATTGTCATGCTGGCAATTGCAATAGTGTCCTAGTGTCCTCTAAATTTAGCTTAACTTAACCTATCAGAGGTAGAAATGTGAATGTACAAGCACTTAAGTGTTGCTGTTTGGCCAACAAACATTTTCCCAGACCGACAAACCCTGCAATACCTCTATCAAGTCCCAGTTCATATTGAGTTCATTCCTCAGAGTGTGTGCTTCTGATGATGGTAAAGCAGTTGGTTGTCCCAAGCAGGCACCAATGGTCTTCTGTTTCTTTTTACACGGCTCATCAAAAGTGAAATCCTCCTCCTCCACTTCCTCTTTCTTTGCTTCAAGGCCAGCTAGTGATGACCCCTCGCCCGCCCATCTGTTTGCCTGATGGGCTTCTGACACGATAAATGACACCCTCTACAAGGAAAAACAAGAGAAGGAAAAACAGAAAGGAGGTAAGAGAAGAAAATGAACAAATAATTGAGAAAAAATATGACAATACATTGTGAGTACATATAGCCACCAGTCTTACCTCCTCCTTCATTCTGATACTAGGCCCACTCCCTTCTGTCCTCTCTACCTCTGGACAGTCTGTATCTTCTACTCCTTTGTCTTTTCCAGCCTTATCATCCTTTTTGCCTTCATCAATATTTTTCCTCTTTGTTCCAACCAATCCAGATGCACCAGAATCCTTCAGAACTTTAGGGGCCTGTGTTTTTTGCTCTGTTGCAGTTTTGCGTGGTGCCCTTGGCTTAGAAACTTTAGGCACTTTAGGTTGTTTGGGTGCTTTTGGCTCCTTTGGTTTAGCAGTTCTCTTGGCAGCTGCTTTCTTCTCCCCGGCGGCTGCAGGGGCTCTGGCAGTCTTGCTGGGGGCTTTTGGCTTCGGCTCTGCTGGCCTCCATTCATCACTATCTTCATCACTACTCACTGTCTGGGAAAAGGACCTGATGATAGAGTAGAAACAAAGTGGTAAATCAGCTAATTCTAAAACATGGACACGATTGAGCTCTTTTCCCTAAGTTTACCTGCACTCCTCCAACATCATAACACAGGCTAGTGTCTCTAATGGATTACATATTCTTATTTGCATAGTCTCTAATAAGGTGGGTACGCGTCTCCATTAGAAGTATCGGACAACTTGCACCAGTGACCAACACGAACATGCTGTTGTTGCAGAAAACAGATTGCCAATGCAGAAAACTAATGAATAAAAAGCACTTACAAGTCTGAGTCCATAACGTCATCTCTTTTCTCTACAACTTTGGTCGTTGTTGTTCGGGGTCTTCGCATCATCTGTTGGAAAAGGTCTTAAGTTAGCTAGCGTCACATCAAAGCTGTAACCTTGCCGTCAAATAATGTAACTACGTTAAGTGACTTGGTAATGGTTATAATAGAAGTAACGTTTAATTGTCAGCGGTTTAACGTATCGTTCAGTTTTCCACGTAAGCTAGCTAGCTAGCTATTTGTCGTCACCCAGCAAATGACAGTTAAACAAAGAGCATTAACATGCTAACCTTAGCAGCAGCATTGAATTTACGTTACTGAAGCAGACATGCCCTTGCAAAAGTTGTCGAAGTTATCTATAAAAACCAAGGTTAGCGTTAACGTTAGCTGTTAATTCAAATTTGGCGCTCCACACTGATGCTAGCAAAGTTAGCTGGTTAAATGACACACCAACGTGGCATATAAATGCATGGCACTATCTTTCCGAACGGCAGAAAGCGTAACAGATACGTAGTACTTTTATACCGTTGAAAATGTTCAGATTATTTGTGTGTATTCCGTTTGAAAATAGTAGCTGGGTAGTGAAGCAGAATGCCTGCTTCCTGCAACAGTACGTGTTCAACCAATGGTAAACAGTCTAGGGGCAACATCCAAAAGACTTAAAGGGCAAACACCTTCATCCGCCTCGGTTGGCAAGTTAGCGTACAGGCCTTTACCGCTCTCCATTGGCCTGGAGTGTGCAGTAGATTACTACAAAAAAAATGGTTTCACGTTGATGAGTTTATTTAATAGAGTAAGAGAAGATGAACACGCAGTAAAAAAGAATAAAATAAAAATAGTAAAGCAGAATGTAAAAAAAATTGCAAAAATGATACAAAGGTAAGTTAGTCTTCAGCAGCTGGTCAAGCACAAGGGACAACCAGTAAACCCTGATCAAAAGACCTAATGGGGACTACAACATGTGGATTGCAGGTCAGAGATGTAGGCTACTCAGGTGCCTGACCAGCAAGGCTCTATATGTAAGAACAAGAACCAAAATGGAAGCCAATGTAAAGAGGATAAGATAAGAGTGACGGGAGTCGTCTCGCTGGACCCGGTCAACAGCCTTGCAGCAGCATTCTAGTTGTAGACAGTCCAGGCATGACTTGCTGAGCCAGGTGAAAAGGGAAATGCAGTAGTCTAGCCGGGATGATATCATATCGAGCTCAGATTGTGATACAAAAGACCTGAGTTTGATATGTTGATAAAATACCATGATGATTAGTGTTAAAGGTTGAAGAAGCTTTGAAACTGATTTCAAAATCAGCATTTACTGCCCATCTCAATCTGTTCTGTCTGTAAATGGTCTAACTCGTATAAGAGGACGGGGGAACTATGTCTCTTCCTTCCTTCTAAGCCCCTAGGATTTTTCTTAATCTCACTTGCACAATTTTTATCTTATTTTATTTTATTGTGTTACTGTTGTCTTGATTTTATTGTACAAAATAAACAGATTCAGTTCAACTTCTGCCACAAATAACTAATTATATTCTTTGTATTTGTTAATACATTTGTTATTAATTGTTTTTGACTTACTGTAAATGTTTAGCTGTCTCACTACATCCCTCTGTGCCCCACTGTACTCACACTTCCTTTAATTAGCCACTGCTTCTCAAATACCAGACTTCTCTTAATTCCCTTTTGATGTAGTCTTTTTTTGTCATCAAAAGTGAAAGTCAAAACAAATAAAAACTGTAGAGAAATACTTCACCCACTTGCTTAATGTAATTTTTATTTAGCATGAAAGCACTACAGCAGTCAACACACTAAAGTGCACTGGACAGACTCTACAGTCAGTGAGTATTGAGTGACACTTCATTCAGATATATTGAGGTGAGAGGTCAAGGCACCCCTTTCAAAATGGACATGCCAGTTTTTCCCTCGCCAAATTGTAGCCTTACATTGGAGCATTATTTGACGCCCTTCCTGACAAGCTAGCATTCAAATGAAAATCAATTTAATTTGGAAAATGTATTTGTTAGCCCTTTAAGAAATATTAACATAGTCTATCATTACATCTGTAAAATGCTTTTGGCACTTTTCAATGGTAAAGACATGATAATGGCGTACCAAAGCAACTTGAAAACAGTGTAATGCTGGGGTCTATTGGAGATTGGGAGACCTGAAATCTGGTTCAGTGGATATGACTTGGGGCAAGAAAAAGTTTGAGATATTATAATTTCAGGAATAATCAATCCTGAACTTTAAGATTTTTAATTTTTATTATAACAAACAAGGACCAACAGCACAGAACCTTTAGCACATGTGTAATAAAGTACCTCAACCCAACAATAATGGTAAGGCATAATGGTGTGGAATACTAATAAGACCAAAACACTAATTTTTATAATAAATGGGTTGTAATTCTACTAAAAGTCTGTGGATGTCCTCATTTAATTTTCTTATTGTATTTCATGTGTTTAGTTATGTTTTCATGAGTGCCACTTCAATGAAAAATGTCTTTATTAGCACATAAAAAACAGAGTAGACACGCCATTTAGTTGAGATTTAAATAACATAACATACACATAACATGTAAAGCAATGGAGAATTTCCAAAAGAGGCTCATACTTTGCATTATTCTCCCATGGTACAGGGTATCCAGAGTTTCTGTGTATTCTTAAAATGTGTATTGGTTTCCTTATTAATACTTTACCAATATCCTCTGTTAACATTTTTTAATTAATTACAAAATTTAAACCAGATACATAAAGGGAATATAAACCTCTCAATCGGCCGTTTCATGAGTGCTGGATCTATTTTAACTCTGCCCCTGGTAATAGATGATGCGTCAACACGAGGAACCAATCAGAAATTTGGTTTTAAAAAATCCAACTAGTGTTGGGTTATTGTGAGTGTGGGTTTTCCCCCCCTGTTGCTTTCAGTTCCTTCTGTCTGTCATCAGCCATAAAGCTAGAATCTCACTGAATTCTGTCATTAAAAGCCTAATTGTGAAACAGCTTGCAACTCTTGATCTGAAATAAGGTAATTTATGTGTGTGTGTGTGTGTGCGTGTGTGTATTATTTTGGTTTTAATCACGTATGTGGATGTGTATGCGTGTTTTAACAGGTGTGTTTGTGTGAAGATGTCGGACCCCGAGACCCCAAACCAGCCTCTCCTGGCCAACCAGCAGGCAGCCATCAATGCACAGGGGTAAGGATTGTGTATGGACATGTTTTTTAATGTTTATGGGGTCCCATAGAACCAAAAAGCAGGTCCTAACAAAGTTAACCATTTACTTTAAATTATTTAACTAAACAGTGAATTTTCAGGTTTTAACCCATTTACTACAAACTACATACTTTAATTTATAGATAACCGTTTTTTATAAAACATAGTGCTTTTCTTTAAAATCAATCAGCAGACTCATAAAACTTGGTTGATTTGTGTGGTACAGAACACTGATCATGTATCGGTCAGCGCCTACTAAACAATTACCAAAACAACAATAACGAAACTGCTTAAAGCTGCTCGATGAACATTTGGGTGATTTTTAATATTGGCCTGTATAAATAAAATAGACTTTAACTGTGACAAAAGTGATGGTTTACCAAACAAGCTTCCAGTCGGTTCATTTATTTTAATATTGTAGAGAAATTATTGGAAAGAGCATATATATATATATATATATATATATATATATATATATATGTAAAAAACTTCATAAATGGAGTTGTAGTTAAGGAAAATGGAATTTGCCAAAACAAGTAGACAGTCCTATGAATGGGTTGTAATTCTACTAAAAGTCTGTGGATGTCCATATTTTGTTTTCTTATTTTATTTTATGTGTTTAGTTATGTTTTTCATGAGTACGACTGTATTTAAGGATTTTTAGCATAAATTCATCACAGAGTAGACACGCCAATTACTTGAGATTCACAAGCAGTCTCCGAGAGGACATTTAAACATTTAAAGCAATAGGGAATTTCTAAAGGAGACCTTGGTGTGAGTTAAACAAGCAAAGACATGTCAAACTTTCTCCTAAGCTTCTGCTTGACAACAGCTGATGTCATCTCTCAGTTGGTGATGACGTACTGTATATACTGAATACCATGGCTGAGCTTCCTGTTACTTCAAATTGCCGTGATTCTCAGCCTCTATAAAGTTCCTCATACTTTGCATTCTTCTCCACTCCCTCACTTTCCTGTCCATTTTTTCTCCTCTGTCTCTCTTGATCTCTCACTCCTACCAAATGATTTAGTCCCTATGACCTCCTTGTCAGTGGCTGAAAGAAATTATGTCTTTTCCCACCTTGTATTAATCCTACAGTCGTTAATAAATATTAAATATTAACAACTTCTTCTACATGTCCCTCCTCATTTTCTACTGTCTATCACACTTTGTTTCTCCTTCTGATTCCATTCCGAAATGTATATGTTTGACAGGTCCTCCAAATTAAACGTGTTTCTCTTTTCTTTCTCTACAAACACCCCCTCACCTCCTTCCTCTTTCTCTCTCTTAATGCTTTCCAGTGGCCGCACATCCCGAGCCTATAAGGTGGCAGGGATAACCCTGTTAGCCTGTGTCCTGATTGTGGGCCAGGCGATGATCGCCTACTTCCTCCTCAGCCAGAGGGGTGAAATCACGTCTCTGAAGGAGCAAAGCAACAACCTGCAGTCACAGATGACGAAGGGAAGATCTGGTGAGGATGCCAAAAATAGTTCAGATTAGGAAGGATATAATGTACACTGTTGGTATATAATGAAATGAGAAGAGAAAATGTCAAATGTCAGGAAAAAAAATCCCTAGTGACCTGTAATATTACTCATGAAATCTTTGTTGTGATCTAACTTTCATTTTGTTAATCAGTCTGTTTTTTTCTACCGCTCACACGCACTCTTTCTGTCTGTAGCTTCTGTCCCCGTGCGGATGCACTTGCCCATGAATGCCTTGTCCGAGCAAATGGATGTGGACGAGGTAAAAAAAAAAAACATGCTGTTAAGATAATATCACCCGACATAGAAGCCAAGCCATTTAACAGTCAGGCTGTAGGTGCAGGTTTATTCTTTGAATTTAATGATATGACAGAAAAACAATCCACCTTTAACATAGTCCCACAGTAATGTTTCTGTCTTGTTCCTCTTGGAATGAATCCTGCCATATTCTTGTAAAATCAAGTGTGGTAATAATCTTTTGCTCAGTTCTAATTTCACTGGTTGTATTGCAGGAGGCTTCCACTGGAGTCCCAGAAAAAAATGGTATGTTGTGTATATATTTACTATATGTGTGTATATTTCACAGTGTATGAAGTGATAATCAATCTTTATCTTTCTACACGTTAAGAGTATTTGTGATTGAAATGACATTTAACTCCTCTCTTTTCTTCTCCCAGTCCCTCCGCAGGCCACTAACTGCCAGCTGGAGGCAGCCGGTGTGAAGAATGTGCAGGTCCCAGGTTTCCGCCCCACCTGTGATGAGCGTGGCCTCTACCAGGCCCAGCAGTGTTTTAGAGACCACTGCTGGTGTGTGAACCCAGCCGACGGGCTAGCGGTCCCTGGATCCCTGAAGAAAGGACAGGCCAGTTGCGGCGGACCTGTCTTCACTGGTGAGACACTGGTCATGAAGTCAGAAGGAGATTAGATTTTGGCAGATTTTGTTTTGTGCAGTTTTGAACCAGTGTTTGCATTTTGTATTCACGATTTTAGTTAATGTTTGTCGTAGTTTAAACCCAAAAAGCTTAATTTTCCCCTAATGCGCTAGTGCGTAACCTTTTGATATTAATTAACATGTGTTACATTGACGCCATTGCCAAATGAGTTGCTACAAAGCTAATTAAGACTATCAGCTCCACACCACTCTCTCTGTGTTTCTCAGTCTGGCCATGGACAGAACCTGGTGTTGTCCGGCAACTCGCGCACAGAAACTTGAGTGAAGATAATTACCTCTTCTGAAGATCATGTTTTTTTTAATTCTCTGTGTCCACCTTGGCTACTAGCAACTGCGTGGGGAGGGGTGGGGGGTGCGCAATCACAGAAGGCTTGAATCATGTGGACACTTCCTTATGGGGGCGACAGAAACTACGCACTAGAGCTAAATTATTTTGGGGACTGTTTCATAGAAAATATGCTGGATTTCACTTTTTCTCTATCCAAAACTTTAAAAAATAATTTATTATTATAAGTAGTATTGTTAATATTGACATTTTATGAATGAAATACTGCACTAATTGTATGAATAAATATCTGGCATGTACAATTATTACAAATCACTGTTTCTATTTTGATACAAACAGATCTGGAGCCAGATTTCAAAAAATCTAAAACATTTATACTATGAAAAGAATGATTATTTCTGAACCATGATTTAAGATATAATGTAGGTGACAGTTAAGTTTCTGTCTTTGTAGGCCGCATGGGCAAACTGATGACTGTGCCTGATGCACTTGTCTGAAACTGTGGTGAGTACATGCATGTTCCTCTGATTCTTTATGTATGTGTATACAGGAAATATCTGTAAGCAGTACTGAATGTGATTATTAGCCTCTCTACTATACTGTAAAGCATTTTTTTTTCAGACTTTGAATTTAAATAAATTTGGAAAGGGGTGTATTTAAAGGGAAATTACTTTCTACTGCTGCTAAATCAACTATTTTTTTCATTATCTGTTTTACTTTCTTAGGCATTTTAAGTTGATGAAGTCTTCTCCACAGACGAGCAACAGAAGAACATCTTCATCTAAACTTCTAATCACCAGCATATTTGTAATATTTGATAATCTGATGGGGTTACATACACTGCTGAGAAATTCACAAATTATATAATTATCTGCTTGCTATCATCTTATTAGTTTATTGCAACTCATCTGCAACTATAATCTGCGCACTGATAACTATTTTATATTGATGACAACTCCATAAAAAACAGTATCTCTCAAAGTTAAGGATTTTAAAATAGTTTGATTTCTTCATGTCAGTTTGATTAAAAAAAAACATTTTCCATGTTGGGAAGATTGTAAAGAGCAGTACATTTTTTAAATATATTTTGAATATTTAGATTAACAGTGTGGTCACTTGAATCTGTAGCCAAAGTTACACATATTGGTGCAATCAGAAACTAGGAATACTTTACTTTTGAGACAACTGTAAACTGTATTTCTACCATTTATTTTACAACCCAAATAAAACTCTTAAAGACAGTTTTGGTGGTTTTCTTTTACAATATCACAAAGGAATTTCAAACCGATGATGACAAGACAGATTAGCCAGTGGAATAAAGCACCAACATTTGACCCTTAATATTCTAAATTCCACAGCATATCAAGTGTTTAAAGAAAGGTATTACTCAAAAAATAAAAATACGAGAAAACATGCAAAAACATAATAGACAGGACTTTAAGAAACTAAGAGCATGCAATACAAACACAGCAACGTAATAATTGTCAATAGGCACAAGTTGTTTCTTTGTTCCAGTTACCAAACAATACCATTTTCTGAACTTTCCAGTCAAAGTAAAAACTAAATTGAACACAATCTCAATCTGAAATAAAACATGGCTTTTGTCATTACTGTGTACATAAGCACTGTGCATTAATATTAACAGCAGAAATACAGTACCTGTGGTTTTGTAAACTAAACAATTTATGTGCGTTTAAATCAGAAATTAAAGCTTTAGTGCGTAGTTTCTGCCACCCCCATGAGGAATTCTAAGTAATAACAAAACTGTTAACGCATCCACGATACAAACCTTCCATGACCGTGCACCACCGCACCCCCAACCCCCCGCAAAAGTCACCAGACGACACAATCTTCTGAACATAGCCATACTGAGAAATTTGAGAGTTGTGTGGAGCCGATAGTCTTAATTAGCTTTGTAAAAACTCATTTGGCAATGGCTTGAATGTAACAGCCATTCATTATAATCAGAAAGTTAAGCACTAAAGCTTTAATGTAAAAAGAATTGGTTACACACCTCATTGAAATATCTGCCAGACTTTCAGACTAGTGTTGCACTGCAACTGCATTGTTTATTTAACCATTTTAGAGTTAAAATCTCTTCCTTAAATATTAAAAAAAAAAAAAAAAAAAAAAACTTTTAGTACACTCATCAAAGCATGATGCAGACACTGTTTTGGTACATGTCCTTATAATACAGATTTTGCATTAGATTCTTTGACAGGTTTTGATTTTTTGGACAATAAACAAAATCATTGATTGTTGAAAGACAAAGTAACAGCTTTAAATCCCTAAATTTCTTACAAGTGCAAAAGATCAACTAGTTTCCAGCATATGAAATAGGCAGCCAAACCACATCAGGAAAGGCTATTGCACATATGGCATGAGACGATAATGTCAAGTCCTGACCAGAGTAGGCACTCTTAATATATATATATATATATATATATATATATATATATATATATATATATATATATATATATATATATATACATATAAAAAACATAATACTTTAAAGCCTCCAAGTGCAGTTAAAACTAATTTACATCTTAAAACGAAAATTCCACTTTGGCGTACATTAATGTGATGGAGCCTCCTAACTGTGTGCAGGCTGAGGGCTGATCTTTTTTAAGCAGTGTGAGGTGGAATATCTAGATAAATACTTCTTATTCTTGAATCAAGTGTGTTTTTGGAGCCATGGTTTAAATGTCATAAATTAACCCCTACAAGGATGAGGACTATATTTTTATTTAAAAATAAAAATGTTTACCAAGTGAAAGATTTACCCCTGCGTTGTCCCTGAAAAGATGAGTCACACCACACCAGACTTTGCTCTGACAGCTGCAAACATGAAGGGTTTTTCAGAGGATTTACACTGAAGAGCACCATGAGTGTGAGGTGAGGCAATATTTACATGCTCCATCACCCTGCAGAGCAAAAATGTAAAATTATTAAGGGCTGCTATAATTAATTTTCTGACCACTAGAGGGCAGACAATTTTCTTTAAAAAAAGAAAATCCTCTTGGAGAGACTCAATGCTCCACCTACTAAAGGTCCCATGATATGAAAATTTCACTTTATGGAGGTTTTTTAACATTAATATGCGTTCCCCCAGCCTGCCCATGGTCCCCCAGTGGCTAGAAATGACGTCAAGTGTAAACCAAGCCCTGGGTTTTCTGCTCTGCCTTTGAGAAAATGAAAGCTTAGATTGGCCCAATCTAGAATCTGCTCCTTATGACGTCATCATAAGGTTACTTCCCCTTTCTCTGCTTTGCCCGCTCACAGCGGCTGTAATTCTACACCAAGGCTGAATTTTAGATAGATTTGGTATTAGGGGGCCACTAAGGTCTATATAAAAG
>NC_045749.1:6277003-6292262 GCF_008692095.1 Etheostoma spectabile | reverse complement strand
AGAGCACCATGTCATGGGACCTTTAAAGAAAGGAGGTGTAATAGCCAACACAGCTGGCTTGCACATGAGGATATTGGATGGTCTCATTATGTATCAATAACTCTTCAGAAGGAACATATTGCAGGATAGGGTTAAGGACAGAAATAATTCATAGCAGTTATTATAATTCTCTAATGGGTAGTTGTTTAAATTTCAACCACTGACCATTTTTGGAAGAAATATGGGGTCTACTGTTTTTAAATTACCTGAATTGTAATCTTTTCCACATGCAGAATTTATCACAAAATGCTTTCTCCGTACTTGTGTAGGAAAAATTCAGATAATCAACTGAATCCAAAGAAATACAAAAATAATCACTGTTCTTACTTCATAAAAAGGGGCTTGCTATAATATTTCTATTTACTTACCCTTGTGGAAGGTGGAAATAACTATTGAAATGTTGTTAACCTTTGAAATAAATAGCTGTTCTTGTGTGCAGCTGTAATGGCACCCTGTGCTTGTAGACGTCTCTCCACCTCCTCACTTTTTTGCCATTCTTCTCATTTGCGTCCTCCTTTCAGGTTGCGTATGTAGTCTTTGACGGTGTTTTCAATATTGGGAACGGCATAATTTTGTGCTGCATAGATTCCTGTACACGTTCCTACGGCAACACCCAGTAATGCTGAAGAACGTAGCCTTGCAACAACGTACCCAGCCAGAAAACCCTTGAGAAAAGGAGAAGCAAGCAGACTGCCTCCCTGAGGAGGAAAATAGAGATTAGGCCTGGTATGTAGGCCTATAGACTGAACAGTGGTTCTGTATCTACATAGTACCAATTCATGTTTTTATAACTGCCTGGCCTGTGAGCAAAATTTAAGGCAGAGTAACCTGAGCTTGTACATATTAGTGCATGTGTGAGCCTTACTGGAGGAACCCCAGCCTGTATCTCATCCTCCATCCTTCTCTGGATGTCTTCCAGCTGGTCCTTCAGCTCCACCAGGTCCTTGAGCTGGCCCAGAGGACCCTGCATACACACAGACACAAACAAACTGGTTACTATAGAGCACATCAAGAAATGGTAAAACACTGTAACTTGTGTATTTTGACAATAATGACAATCAAAAAATTATACAAAACTGTGCATGCTAGTAACGTTAATTATCATGACTGGACCTAAGGTAAAATACAACAACATATAAATAAGTAAAACACGGTTGCTTCTGGCTTATATCCAATTTTCCATCTACTAGGATAGAGGAAAACAAGATCAAAACGACTAACGTTACATTATCGGAGAGATGATTCTTTAAAACTGCGTTTCATCCAGCTTTGATGTTTTACCTAAATTGTCAGTAGGAGGTACAAAAAACGGAGGCTCAGTGGATAAGCAAAGTTATGTTTTCGTTAACCTTACCGTTAACTGTACTTAACTGTTTAATTAGACGCCTCAAACCAGCTTATTAATATTTTAGCTGTGCTCACAGCCCTGTACATACAGTATGTTTAAAACACCCCCAATACACAAAGCGTGATTATATTTAACTAACTAGCTAGCTACAGCTAACTAGCTACCTAGCTACCTAGCTAAAGCTTAGCTAACCAACACCATCTTGCTCAGTTACGATAGCCTGCAAACTCTAGGCTACTTCATGAACTGACATCAGCTAGATAGCTAACAGTAACATGCTGAATGATACAATAAGTCAGGCGGGTTGTTGTTATAATAATATAGTGATGCCAAATGTTGTAGAATAGCGTAGAAAGTTGAAAACTCCGACCTTGTCATTTGCCATGTTTCCCTGTTGATGACGTTTTTCTCTTCTTCTTTTGTTGGGACTTTGCTGAAAATGAAATTTACTGCCCTCCATTGGATATTCACAGATTGTCTTCATAACTAGTCAATAGCCACAGGCCAGTCACTTTCATTAAGGTAGAATTTTATCCTGCTTGTTGTTAAAGAGGCCATATGCTGTGTCAAAATATGACAGAAACATTTGTTCGAGTGTTTCTCCCCCAGAAATAAAATTACAAAATTTTAGTGATTACATGGACTGAGTTACTTTAAAAAAAAAACGGTGTTCCTTTTAAGTTAAAGTTAACAGGTAGTGCCGGGCCCGGGATGATAAGTGACAGGAGGCAAGAGAGTCTGAGAAATATGGAGAAAGGAAGTATTTAACAGAAAACAAGAGAGTGATTGCCAATTGAAATATAGAAAGCAACAGACAGACACAGACAAAAACTACTAAGAGACAACTATTGTTCTTCAGACTCATTTAAAAAGATTTGTCTTGATTAAATGGTTTCTTATTCAGTCCTTTGTAAGAGGCCCTAAAAGTATTTAATCCTCACATTCGGCAGGACAGAACTGTCCTGAATAACTTTATTCTATTAACATTTCCTTATTCAGGATGATAACATGACCAACCTGATGTAACAGACCACAGTATTTAATGTTCTGGTCAAGGTGGCATAGAAACCGTCTTTAGCATTTGCTTTTGCATCAGATGTTTCTGATGCAAAAGCAAATGCTAAAGACTCACAGCAGACTCACACACAGCAGGGAGTGATGGAGGTAAGGTGTAAGCTGCCATCACCCTCCAGAGACACCTAAACCATCAACGTTATTGATGGTTTAGGGGAGTTATTGATTTCAGTCGAGGCCTTTTTGGCTGACTAATCTTTTAATGCTACTGTAGTGGAAAATGTCACTGAAACTTGTGGTGCAAATCATCACAGTGATGTACTTTAAGAAAATGTGTATTCACACTGTATACCATAAACATGGGCAGACATTTATAAAGGATAGCAATCTGTAATTTTAGAATGTCAGAAGACACAAAGTGCTTTAAATAAGCAGTGAAATAAACATGAAGATGTTTATATTCAGTGAAAAGCAAAACAATACATATTTATTACTTTCATAGCTTTGTGACTAAAATTCATCTATTATTAAACCATCCCAGCTGGGCTCTAATATAATGTAAGGGATTTGTATTAATAACCAAAACAGTAATTTGGCTTGTTTGTGCAGATATAGAAATTCAAAAGCTGGGAAAGAAAGCCCTGTGGCTGTGCACATCAGTTTCAGGACGGCAGTGATCATTTTTGCTTTGAGGAATAATTTAAAATATGATATAATCAGTGTACCGGGTCTCCTTGTCTTTTGAATGATTTATTTTATAGGCGGTAAAGCTGTATAGCAGGTGTCACAAGGCACACTTGAGAATTTACTCAAAATGGGAGAAGCAAGTGGCTTTAATAAGCAACTGATGCAATATGAGTTTCAGTGATATATATATTCTATTATTTCAGCTTCAAGAGCTTTATCTGTAGTAGAAAAATGAATTATAATTAATACTCACAAATGCTGTGTTGAAGGTATGTTGATTACTAATTTCCGGCAGTTCTTCATATTGGATGTCACAAGCTTTTTTTTGAGATGTGCAGGTTTCTTACTAGCTTACAATTATAACTGTGATGAAATGCTTAAACACTGAGTTAAGTTGTCATCAGTGTATCTGAAAGCATGGGTGTGAGCTTGAAGCTCACTTGTTTCTTACGTGAAAAGCACTGAGTTATAGTTTTGTAGCCTGTGCCCTGTCTCAGAAGTGTAGCAGCTTCCACAGCTGCACTGTACTGCTTTGGGTGTTGTGTTGTAATAGAAAAGATTATCCCTGTGTATAAATTGTGATGACCTCATTCAGTCCAAATCTCATTTCTCTCTGCTGGCAGAGTGCACCGTATCAGTGGCTATCAGAGGAAATGTGAGCTGAATACTGAACACTGAGATTAATGAGAGATCTTAGCTGAACACTCAGTGTATGTAAAAGGCTTTCAGGTTTAAGTTATAGACAATGTGTTCCTGAGAACTGATGCTTTTTGCCTGAGACCTGAGACAGTGTTTTAGTATTCAGCTCGCATTTCCTCTGATGGCCACTGATACAGTGCCAGCTGAGAGACATGAGATTTGGACTGAATGAGAGGGACTTTGTAGATTGTTTGAGAAGTGAGCTTCCTCACAATTGCGCATGACTCAGCATTGTTGGGATGGAATACGGTGCCACCAAAAAAAGATCTGTCACTTGAAAAAATGAGTTAATAGTCATTACTGTAATTGAAATATGGACTATTTGTCTCATTGGACAGACAAATGAGTGAAGCTATGGGCAATATCTTTTTCCCAAATGTGGTCAGAGAGAGTTTTACAGATCTTCAAGAGTATATGTAGAAGAGAATTGTAGTAAAAATGAATATAACATACACCAATTCTTTTTATTATTTAGTAATCAAGTTAGTTGACTTTGCAGCATCAAGACATGGGTGCAAGATGAGCAGCTGATGCTCCTGTATAGTCTCTTTTCAAATATGTATGATGCTAATCCTTTTGAAACAATCTTCCAAGATTATTACACTAATGATGGAAGTTTTAAGAAGTAAAGAGCATTACTGAACGTAAAGTACATGTCTGATACTGTATTTGTGTCTGATATTTCTGTCCCTTCAATCTCTATTTTTAAGATTATTTTTGGGGGCATTTTTAGGCTTTTATCTACACAGGACAGATGAAGACATGAAAGGGGAGAGAGGGGGGGAAGGACATGCAGCAAAGGGCTGCAGGTCAGAGTCGAGGAGTGAACCTCCATATGTGCGCCTGCGTTACCAACTGAGCTAACCCGCCCACTGTCCCTTCATTCTTTGTCAGGAAAAAATGTGAATATTTGTTCCACCACAGCAGTAAATACGGTAGTAATACTGGTAGTGTTGTAACTGTAAAAAATAAACACTTATTTTTGACCGCACCCTGAATTAATTTATTATTATATCGCATAGTCAAAAGGTAACAACCAGATACCCTGACAACAATATTTTTTAATCTTACATGTTTGTTACTGTTTTTTTTCAATCACTTTGGCACTAATTTCAGAACGTTGGTGTTATTTTTCCAAACTCTAGACAGAAAACTCACAACCAATGACCAAAATGCAAACTTTTCAATTGCTTGAATACAATACACATAAACCTAAGATCATTTGTTCATGTAACAAAAATACTACTTCAAAAAGCAATTCACACATTACATTTCAACAAGTACATTTCATTACAGTGATCTAACTATCAATTTATACAACTGATGAACTGATGATCACTTCTTTGTTTTGCTTTTTACAGTACAAGCAAGTTGAGGAAAACTTCATTTGATGTTTTACAATACTGTCTTTTCTTTTCTATTAGCTAGCTAATGTCTCCAGTATTCTCTCTACTACAACTGCAGTGCTTTTACAGGGATGTATTTTCATCTATTACCATAATGAAAATGACACACGTAACACCTCTTTTGTACTACAATATTTAATGATTGTTCAAACAATGACACATTGAAACTATGGATAGCTTGTGTGTGGGTGATCTAAAGTAACGTTTCAGTAGTATTTCACAATAAATTAGTTTTTTGAACCAATGATTGTGGAAGTGCAAGATTTCTTTAAAGATATGAATACAAAATGCAATATTTTGAACATTGGACAGCCTGTGTGCAAATGATGACCGTTTTAAGTTTTGTGTCTAGAGTTTGGAAAAATGACATCAAGGTTCTGAAATAAGTAGCAAAGTGATTGTAAAATACTGTAATATAATTGGCATACCAGTTATATTTTCATATACAGTAATTGGCAGTATCTTGGTATTCCATTGCCAGTTAAAGGTATCTCAACAGCTGTAACTGAGAGTTAAGCCATGCAATTATAATGGATTCTTTCAATTTCAAGTTTGACATAAGGTGCGCTGGCTGTTGCCACTAATGATTTTAACATTTCGATTGTGTGTGTGTGTGTGTGTGTGTGTGTGTGTGTGTATGTACCTTAAACAGTGTGCATTGCTCATAAGCCAATTAAAGTTTTTAAGCTCTGTTGCTTCTCTATTGCAAGAGGGGTATACTGCAGCCTCACTGCACCACTCTTCTGTGGTGTGCCAAGTTGAGTGTGTGTGTGTGTGTGTGTGTGTGTGTTTGTGTGTGTGTGTTTGTGTGAGTGTGTGTGAGTGTGTAGTGAGACATGCATATGTGTAGCCATGGATAGCATCCTGTCAAGGGTCAAAGGAGAGAGCAACACACCCAAAAATAAATCAATTATCAATTATTAGTAGTGGAAAGAAAGAGAAAACATGACTGTTGTAGGCAGCAAAAAACTGTAAAAGAAGGATAGAGTTGATGACAGATAGGGGGAGGAAAAGACTGATATGCAGGGGGCTGGATGGAGAAATGGGAATGAGAGAAAGAGATTTTGGGAGAAATATAGGTTTGGGTGTGTCCATTGAGTTTGTTATTAGGGCCGCTGGTTCCACTGGTGTCTATTTTACATTGAGGTCTTTCCTTCCTCCATGATACTGCATCAGCATCACCACACCTCTCTCTGTCCCCTCTCTCTTCATACCTCTTCCTCTGTGTTTTTATACCCCTCCCTTTCCCTTTCTCCTCCCATTTTTAACACACTCCCACGCTGTGCACTAGGGAAGCCTGAATCTGTGGAAGTCCTGATCAGAGTCCCCTGTCTGCTGAGAGCCGAGCCTAACAGCTCTGTGCTCAGTTAAACCCAGCCCAGCCTTGCTCAGCAAATATCTCTGCATGACAACAAGAAGGTGAAGCCCTGCTTACTGGAGGCACACTGGAAGAGGATTTTCCTCCAGCCTGTGGACATTTGCCAATAGTGGTGAAGAAAGGGATGCTGCTTCTTTATGAACACAGGGGTATTATGAAAATGGAAGCTATGTGGTGATGCCTTTAAGGAAAGTAAAGCTTCAAACTTAGATCTTGTGTGTTTTGGTCAATTTTTGGTAAAAAAAAAAAGCTTTGTGATATTTCTTTCCATACTTTCAACGTCCTGTCAGATGACTCTCCACTGGAGCAGAATGCTTGCAGCAAATTGCTTTGGAAGAAAAACAAGACCTTTGCCAGACACTTTACAAGTATTTTCATTTTTTCACCATGTACAAAGGAAGTGAAAAGTGCAGTCAACCTAAATGTGCACAATGCACATCAAAGAGGAAGAGTTTCCATCAGCTATTAACAAGAGATCGACCAGCTAATTGACTCTTTTTTTACCAAGACTGAGAGACCATCCACCCACCCATCCATCTGGCTATAATGGAGCTACGAGGGACCCGTGGGACAATGGGCCTGGACTCGAGGGTTCAGGGGTTGGGGTTTGGCATGCCAGCCATCGGGGTTCCAGCCAGCTCCATATTAACGGCAGTGCAGCATCAGGAATACTCAGCCGCCGTCTGGCTTCGCAGGAAGGACAAACTGGAACATGTAAGTTTTGAATTCTGGACCTGGGGTCGAAGAAAATCATTCAGTTAACACATATTTATTCAAGAAACACTTGTATGTTTGTGACTAAATATGTAATCCTTTATTACTTTTAAGTGTGCAATACAACTGAAAAACACCATTCCACTGATATAATAGAGGTTGTTTTGGCCAAAACCTGTCACATTCATGCATTTTTCTCAACTGAAATACTCAAAAATAAATTCCCATATGTGAGTATCCATTCATGCCAGTTATTCTGCACTGATTACGGTTTTTTTAAGGGAACATTAAAGTTTAAATGCTTGTTTAAAACAGGAGAGAAGTGTGGGTGTTGACGTCTGGGAGGAAATTGGTTTTGTAAGGTTTGACTATTTGACCCGAGACTAGAATGGCGTTAGAAGGAGAAGAAGGCTACCTGCAGTATGCAATCAGGGCACGGAGGTTTGGAGGCACTACTTGACAAAATAAAATGTTGTGGACTATTGCAAGGAGTTGTAAGGTCCTTATGGTACTTGCTGCTTGTAGGTAAACAGTATCAGCATTCTACACAGGGCTTTTACGTGTAGACATTTAGCATCAGGGGAAGGAAGGGAAAAGGTGTGTGTTGAATATTTGATGTTGGAGGGGAACAGTGCCATATTCAGAGAGCAGCTTTCTAAGCACATAACCAGCTAGGATGATGATTCAGCCTGTCAACCTTTCTGCAGGTCCACACTCACACACATACATGATGCACACAGCCAGTTAAACGCACACACACACACACACACACACACACACACACACACACCCATCACACATATTACTGTATTGTGTTTTTGCAAACAGCAACCAGACACACAGACAAGATCTTTTTCAGACAAGCCAGTGGCTTAATAGGCAAGGAATTTCGGGAATTTCACACACACACGCACACACACACTCACACACACACACACACACACACACACACACACACACACACACACACACACACACACAAACACACACAAAAATTTAGCATTAATGATTAGGGACGACAAATGCAAACCCAACAGTCTCTATGCATCTAGTTAACAACAAATTAAATTAAATGTTGTATTAAGCTTAATAAAGGGAATTGTAGTCACATCTAATGCTCAGGATGTGTTGTCAACATCTGACTGATTGCATTTCTCTCGCCCGGACTTAATGTACATTTAATGTCAGAGCAAGAGTCACCCCGCTGACAAGGATGTTAAGTACTGTAGGAGAAGCATGAGATAACCCATTTGATACAGAGTACTTTAGGCACATTGAGTACCGCTGTCGGTGTGATTCAAGTCACAAGTTCAGCAACAACTTGTAAAACTTTGAGTCAGTCAGTCATGAGTCTCAGGAAATCCTGATCTAAAGCTTTAAGAGTCTGGGTGTCATCCTTGACAGCACACTATCCTTTCAACCCCATATCAGTAACATTACCCGGTCTACCTACTTCCACCTATGAAACATCAATCGCCTCCGCCCCTCCCTTGCCCCCCACAGTCCTTGTCCACAGTCTCGTCCCTTCCCGTCTGGATTACTGTAACTCTCTCCTCTTTGGTCTCGCTCACAAATCCCTCCCTAAACTTCAATTGGTCCAGAATTCAGCTGCCCGCATTATGACTTGAACCCCCTCCATCCACCACATCACTCCTGTCCTCCAACAACTCCGCTGGCTCCCGGTCCAGTTCTGTATATTCAAAGTCCTCCTGTTTGCATTCAAGGCCGTCCACAACCTCGCCACCCCATATCTGTCTGATCTCATCCAGCGTCCCACTCCCTCCCGCTCCCTCAGATCCTCTTCCTCCATGCACCTCTCTGTCCCCTCCGCCCATCTCATCACGATGGGGAGCAGAGCATTCAGCTGCTCTGCTACCCGTTACCCCCCCCAACTCAGAAACATTAATTCATTCCCCCATTCAAATCTCAACTCGAAACACATCTTTTTAAAACTACCTACTCCGCTTGAATGTCTATTGCCCTGCCTTTTCTGTTGTTTTTTGCATATTTTTTTGTTGTTTTTAATGAATGAATACCCTGCACAATGTCTTTGAGTGCCGAGAAAGGCGCCTTTAAATAAAATGTATTATTATTATTATTAATATTAAAGCGCCACAAAGCAGACGAGCACGTCTAACCTTTTACTGTTTTTACGTTTTAACATATGCCTTCAGGATTTCTGGTGGCTATAAAATGCATTGATAAGAATTCTCAATCTGTGAAATATTGTATAATAGTTTATTACAGAGGACTAATACCACTAATCAGTGAGATCTGTGAGGCTTTTGGTGTAACTGACAACAAATAGGATTCACAACAACATCCAATTACAGTAATAACAAAGGTGAAAATTAATATAGGCATTAAACTAAAGTTTACTTAACTTATGCTCCAGTCAAACATTCCTGTTCTGTTCAAGCATGAGCCTCATTTAAGGCCCCTTGGTGGTGTTTGACTTGGGGCTGTCCCCAGGCAACAGCAATGAGAAATGGGATGAAAGCCTTTGGTCGTCAATTTAAAATCTGTGTTCTTAGATCATACTGTGACAGAAGTTGTAGAGATAGGCTGCATCAAAATGTGACAATATTAGAAAGGACCAAATTATCACATGGTGACTGTTACAACGCCATACGTTTGACAAACTTACACGTTTACAGTGTGAACTTACGTGATTGTTGCTATTGCACAGTCTATATTCCTTTAAACAGTATAGTCCTTTATTATCCACTATATTTCCTGTTACATGAACCTATGCTGACTAATTCACATCAGCGTGGTTACAGTGCTTTTGTTTCTAAAACCATGTTAATGCATCTAAGTGGATGTTACACCATTAGGCATCTTTGGATAATGGCACTTAGGTACATAAATTAGCATTTCAAGTTTCTATTGATTTAAGTGTATTCACTGTATACTCTTAAAATGGACTTAAAGAAGACAAGGCAACAGTCAGGTGGGGAGGCTAAGTCTGGATCTCAGACGGTGAAATGTCCCATATCGGTAATAACATTGGTCAAACCACATAGGGCCCTGGCCCATGAGGCTTTCTCTCCTGGATACAAAGTGGCCTAAGAGGTTTATTTTCACATTTATCTCATAGTGTGGGAGATTGACAATCATGAAGATGAAGATTATGAAGAAGAGAGTTAAGGACATTTAGAAGTTTTATTTAGCTCAACCTGAAACAAAAAGGATTCAGCCATTACATGAACTTTTGGCACATCTTCTTGACTCTAGTTTAATGTTAGCTATCAAATAAAAGCTAAAAGAAAGCAAGGAGGATATGTGGAATCCATTTGGGATAAGTGGGCAATCACAAAAAAAAATTATACAGTTTTGATTTGGATGTAAAACATTATGGCTTTGATTGGGAGGAATGTGCAATGTTTTGGTGTAGGGCAACATGCAATATTATTGGTGTGCATTTTCTGGTGTCTGGATTTATGCGTTTTACTGAATGTTAACTGTAGTCTAGCTCTGCCGTTCCTCCCTATTATCTGGTGAACGCCTTGGGCTTTGTCTCCTCTTTCAAAGCACCACAGACCTGACTTTTTCACTTAAAGATGGACATGTTTTCAGTTTAGTGTTCTTTTCTTTTTTAATTGGTGAGTGTTAGCAGTAGGGAGTATTCACCTTGAGCTTTGTGCTGCTCTCTACACAAATCAGACATAGAACAGTTTCCTTATAACGCTCTTAGATAGCTTTGATCAATCAATTAGATGTTCCATTGTCGTTGTTTTCTCATCAACGTATTAAAAAATAATCACTGTCAGTGTAATTGGTTTATTAATGGTGTTTTCTGATACAAATTGGACAGGATGTGTGGTAGATGTGAGACAGCCAGTGATGGGAAGCCAGTAAAATAGAAGAAACTCTTCATTGCCTGCAGGGGCTGATTAAAGTTAGCCAAGCTTTCACATATAAGGATTTTTTTTCCTGTCCAAGTTACAAGGGTTGTTTTGCAGAAAGTGAGACAAGAAGAGAGAGATGTTTTTTTTATTTTTGTGAGAGGGACGTATTGCTGATTTGATTTCATAATCAGAAAACAAATCTATGTAGAGTGTTTAATACTGGGAGCCAATTAATTTGATGCTGGGGCATTTGGCTGCCTGTTTGACAGCTTGGCAGTTGGTTCAGCTTCACTCCAGCAGCAATTCAACATTGTGCTCAGGCTTCTGGCTTTAATTAAAGTTTTCCTTCCTGTCTGTTTGCTGCTAAAAATTGCGTGATGCATTAGCTGACATCAAACTAACAATTCACTCACTGTCAACTGCTAGACCAAATCACCGATGACGTGGATTAACACTCAAGCATTCACACTGCTATTCAGTCATCTTGCGGTTACCTAATGGCCACCCCCCAGTGAGACTTAATCATCTATTAATCACTGTATTTTGTTCTCTCTTCCTGTAATTAGTTTAAGCATAAATTAATCTGCAGTGAAAAAGTGTTTGTGCAAAGTGACCTGGTCAGAGAATATGTCTTTTTAATTTTACTTACTGAATACTATCCTGAAAGTATAGACGTATCATTACCAAATTGCGTTTCAATATCACACAATATTAAAAGTCAAAGTACTCATCAGGCATAATGAACCCTTGAGATTAATTTGAACTGCTTTAACACTTTTCTTTAACCCATACATTTTGCATTTCTAAGTAGTATATGCACATTTAATAACACATTATAATGCAGTTGTAATTCAGCTATAATATAAGGACATTGTAAGTCTTTATAAGTACTTGTCAAGAATTCCTCATTTGAAGACATATTTACAACTGAGTTGTACTGTATTGTCATTCACGTTGTCATTGCTAGTCACCAGCAACCACTTAGGGGTGCACATAAGATGAGTTATAGTTGATATTTATACACAACAGTTATATATATATTTGCATCTACATTATAGTGTATTATAAATCATTTAGTCAATGTTAACATACTGCTTATCAATGCTACTTATGTGGGGTTAAAGTAAAGTATTATTGCCATTTTATATATGGCAGCTGATGAGTAGCATAATCTATAGCAATGCATTATATTCGCCAAGATCACCACGTTTTATTTAAATCTTAATGTGCAAAGAAACTAATGTAACTACTGGTCGTCATGGTGACATTATAATGGCATACACACCTCAGATAAAATCATCACCTTGTGTATAAGCCATATACCATAAGCCAACACGTTATTTTACATCATGTCATCCACAGAGGCTTTCTGAAAGAGTGTGTGACCGGCTGTGAATGATTGGGTCACTACCATTTAGACCTTAAGAACAGTAGAGGGAGCTGTTGCATCTGTGCACACATCTGACAGTCTGTGTGCCGGTGTGTGTTATACATGCAGTAGCACGATAATGAAGACTATCAGTTGCAACACTAACTAATTGAATATCTTTCCAGGATCCACTGGTTTGAATTATGCAGGCTGTCAGTTTTACCATATGTGAGCTTTAAATCTCTCTGGTCTCATTTACGTTAATTGGCTAGTTTTAGTATGAGTTTCTTTACTGCGTGGTTGCTCAGACTGCAAAAATGTTACCTCCTTCTTAATTTCTTTCGGTCTTACACTCTCTTAACACGCGCACACACACTCACACACACACACGCACGCACTTACACGCACTTACACACACGCGCACGCATACACACACACACACACACACACACACACACACACACACACACACACTACATGCAGAGACAGATTAATGGTGAGACTCCACTGGAAGCCATACTTTCTTTTTCATGAGGTAAACTAATTAAGCAATTAGCTGAAATTCATTAGACTCAAAGACAAATCACTTTAGTTTAAAAGTGTTACATGAGAGTGACCGCGGGGTGCTGACTGATTTATGAAATCCACATGTCAGTAAAATGTCAGAGATTAAAACCTGGGATAAACATCTGAGTGGGATAATCTACATGTCAGAAAAAGAAGCTCTGTAAGCGCTTCCAGCATTGAGCTCAGAACAGGGGTTCAAAGGGATTTATTGTTATAATATTCCATTTGCCCTCTCTGGTATCTTAAATTATAGAAATGTGTTGTATGGAATTTCACAGGCGAACAAATCACTGCTTATAATTTTAATGTTGGAAGCTTAGTACACTCACTGAAATCTTTAATAAAGCAGAGCTGTAAAGCTATCTATTATTACTTGATTTATTGCAGAGTCTCTTCTTTAACATCTGTGGGGTTGTGTGTATCAGGTTTTAAAGTGTGTGCTGATTGTGTAATGATTCATGAAAAGGGACTTATTGCTTCTGAGCCTTTAGGTCAGTCAAGGAGTCCTTGTGGTGCAACATTACTTCCTGTATGCAGGGAGTATAGCTTTACTTTTTTATAAGATTTATCACAATATAACTGTCTCTATTCAGAGCAAACAATAATAAATGTACAGGTAGGAAGCTCACTGATGCTGTGGGGATCAACACCCTTGGTTTTGTGATTTCTCTAATTACCCTGACAACTACGCTTTTGACTGCAGGTGGCACTTGATAAATTCATTTTAATTAGCTATTGAGATTTTTTCCAAATCATGTGCATGTATAGTTAGGCTACATTTGCTTTAGTAGACAGCTACTTACAGAAATAGGTCGACATTTTGGGAAATACACGTATTCACTTTCTTGCAGAGTTAGGTGAGAAGACAGGAGAGGAGGAGATAGGAGAGAAGACAACAGTAGCCCTATTTGTCCCCGATCCAATCCATGGGCAGCTAAGCGTTCTTTAAATTTTGAAGTTGATATGGTTAATGCACAAATACAAATTGTGCCAGAAAAAGAGAGCAAGTGCTAGTGTAAAACATTCTTTGGCAACTTTGCAAGTTGTGCATCTGTTCCATCACTCCAATTAGAGGCTGTGCCTTGTCTTCACACCACTGACATCCTGCAGTAAAATGATTGTAAAGCCACCAGTGTATTTCCTGTAACAAATCACCATCTGGTGCAGATAGATGCCACGAAACGGTAGGCAAAATGTCATTCAACAGCTTATGTTGTTTGTTGGGTCAACTCTTTTCCAGGCTGTTACTTCCTGACAGTAAATCCCACAGAAACTAAGTGCCACACGCACACGCACACACACACACACACACACACACACACACACACACACACACACACACACACCAAACTGTCATTGTTAGACAGTAGTGAGCAAAGTCTCCCTCGTTCTATTATGAGCATTGCCAAGTCAGCTAAAAAAAAAATCACAGTTCTGCAGTGCAATACAATATAAAAACTCCAACTTTTACAGATGGATGACAAAAAACTCCTACACTTGGAAATACATGAATATCTTAATATTAGCCACACATTTCTGTTAACAATAGGCACTACAGTGAAAGCTCCTGCTCAGAAGTGTGCATGAGACACAGAAACATCTGTGTCTCACTGATCTCATGTGTTTTATTTGTTGCATCTTTATTTATAGTCAGTTCTTTGATATTTCAGGATGATTTACATGAGTAAGAATAAAAGTTAGGATGATCTAATGATTTTGTTTATCTAACTTGCTGTCTGCTGACTGCTGAATGTTGATGTAAAACAGAAGAATGCTCCATAACACAGATGAGCAGTTCCAATAATGGACAAGGATAACAATCTTGAACTTAAGGCAGTTTGTAAGCAAGAAGAAGACCATTCTTCTCTTGCTACTACAACGTAATTGGCTCTGAAGTCCAACAGCATCCTCTTTTGGCCATTCTGTGTCAGTACACAGCTGCAGGGCACACTGACTCGCTGTAAAAAAAGATTTACGAGCTCTATTCTGCATGTGAACAGGAGCTGAGGTGCATTTCAATGTGCTGCCATTGCATACTTAAAAGTTAATCTCCAAGAATGATTACTTGATGTGACATCTTTGATTAATATTACCAAACATTACTCACATTGCATGACTATTGAATACCATTAAGCATCTCTTTGTAATCCTCTGTGTGTGTGTGTGTGTGTGTGTGTGTGTGTGTGT
>NC_045749.1:6276215-6276993 GCF_008692095.1 Etheostoma spectabile | reverse complement strand
GTGTGTGTGTGTGTGTGTGTGTGTGTGTGTGTGTGTGTGTATCCTGAGATTTTGCACAAAATTGATGACTTCATCACATGTGATCAAACAGAGTGCCGGAGAGTGTAACAAAGTAAATGTTGTAGTGCCTCTGCTTTAATAAGACATTTCTATTTTTTCTGATTCAAAATCTGTCTATAATGTGTATTTTTAAGGTTTTCAAACACATGGAGATTAATTAGGTGAGCGCAAAGGCAGGGCATCTTGCTATCATGCACAGTAGGGTGAGAGGACAGGTGGATGGATGGACTGTGAAAAAAAAGAGGAGAGCCGGACCATCCATCTATTTATTCCCGCCTCCCTCCCTCTCTCTCTACATGGGAGAACAGAGAAATGTGAGCTTTCTATTAGAGGAAGAGGGTGGGGAGATAGACGGAGGGAGGGAGAGTTAGAAGGAGGTGGACCAACACACGATGTGGTGAGGCAAGAAGAGAGGAGGAAAGTGAGACAGAAAGGAGGATGGACAGGAAACAGAGGAGAGGATAGATGGATGGATAGATATATAGATAGATGCAGATGCCATCATGTTAGGATTTAGGAGTGTCCTTCTGTGTTAGAGTTAACAGGCAGGAGAAGCAGCACTTTACCTCTCCGACTCATCTCACAAACATACACACACATTTACAACACATTATTTTGTTGCTGCAGAGAGGTACCGACTCCCCACCCTTGTGACTCCAGGGGAAGAGGCGACAGATTTTATAGCTTACACACACAAACACACACACACACGCACACA
>NC_045749.1:6275968-6276205 GCF_008692095.1 Etheostoma spectabile | reverse complement strand
CACACACACACACACACACACACACACAGAAAAGCACATGTGTTTCAGAGTGGACTAGCGACTGAAGGCGACGCCATGAAGGTGAGGTCTTCTTACTATAAATTTGTTTAGTTTGTATGTGTGTGCGGTGTTGCTGGGCTCTCAGCCAAACATTGGTTTCATTTTATTTCACTGTCTTACTGTCATTACTTTGACTATCTTTCTGTCTGTCTATCTATCTATCTATCTATCTATCTA
>NC_045749.1:6274992-6275958 GCF_008692095.1 Etheostoma spectabile | reverse complement strand
TATCTATCTATCTATCTATCTATCTATCTATCTATCTAATGGTCTTGAACTGAAATAAAAAACGTGGGATCTCTACCCGTTCGCTGTAGATGAGGAAGTGATAATGTTTCTCTCCAGAAGTGTCAGATGTTCTGACTGTTCTTCGGCTTCAATTAATTCACACTCAAGTGGCTTTTAACTGTGAACATATGTGTATGTGGAGATGTATGTGAAGGGGTAGTCTTGTGCCTTGTTTCTAAGAATCCAATTTATGCATGTTATACTGATTTTTATATCCTGGGAGGTAATTTACAGTAAAACTGTGAAACGAGTCCCTGAATGTGAGTCAATGCATGCCTAAAGAGTGATGCATATTTGAGTACATCTAGAAGAAGGGGCCGATATTGATTTCAGAGGCTAACATAGTTTGCTGTGACTGTTGTACACCTAATAAATATTCAGATAAAATGACATGCACACCTTGTTGCAATCCTGTCTCACACAGCTTACTCACAGTTGCTTTACTGTGATACTTGCAGAACCTGTGAAGTGCATGTTGCTGGGCAGACCCAGCAAGACGTTTACAGTAATGGTAGACACGATCTTTTTATTTTATTTTCGTGTACTGCTTTTTGCAATGGGAAGAAGAAGATTTGATCCCCTACACATCCAGCTTTAGTTTCTGAAAAGAAATTTTTGATTTATCGTTGGAAAGCTACAAAAATAAATCGATCAATAATAGCTCAGTGCAAATATAGTATAGTATAGTATAGAAATGTAATTTATAGGAGACAACGTTGCAATATTGGGCCATGTGTTGACCCAATATATGTTACATATGTGAACAAGATATTGCAGTCCAGAAATGCCAAAATATGTTTGAGGTGATTTAGTTTCTCAGTATGTCCACCAGAGAGCACTGACAAGGGGTTTATTGTTCATAGCTCTTTGAAGTAATTAATATTAAAGGTGCTCTAAGCGATGTTG
>NC_045749.1:6271675-6274982 GCF_008692095.1 Etheostoma spectabile | reverse complement strand
CTTCTTGTTGACGTTCAAAGTATTTTTAAACAAAGCTTCTAGCTTGCGCCTCCCTCCTCCTCCTCCTCCTCCTCCTCCTCCTCCTCCTCATCCTGTCCCCTCTCCCTCCCTTCCCTGCTTCTGCTCACCATCCCCCCAACCCCCAGCCCCAAATCTTTCTTCTTGGTCATTGGCTGGAACGCTTGTTGTGTTTGGTGGTGCAGGTTGGCACGGTTTGTTTTTGTTGACATTTGTAGACCCTTGGCTGTCTACAGAGACCAATTTTATTTTACAGTGTGTTCAGGGGACAGGCAGCTTGCAGACAGTGAGGAAATGTTTGCTGCATGTGACAAAAAATGTAGTTTAAAAAAACATGATGGAAGGCGGCTTCTTGCTCATCCAGTAAGAGCGTTCACCCCATGTTGGCTGAGTCCTGCAGTGGCCTGGGTTTGAATCCGACCTGTGCCATCCCCGCCATCTCTCTACCCCTTTCATGTCTATCCACTGTTACTATTATAAAGGGAAAATCCCCCCAAAAGTGTGACATTGTTTAGAGCACCCATGAGTGGTTATATTACTATTAACCAATTTATTATAATCAGATTTTTTTTAAACTCAAAATAAATATCAACCTTCTAGTATAAAAAGTAGCCAGAAAATTAATCTAGGCTTATTTTACAAGTCAGCATACTTTATAAACTTCTTCCACAAGCAGAATTTTTTTCCAAGAACATGTGTCATTTTGGGTAAATGGTACGTACATAAAAACAAAAAATCCCCAGAAGTGAAATATTCCTTTATCCCAATACATGAGTACTAATTTCATAGCAAACTTTAACATAACACAAATCAGATCAAAGAATGCTGGAGGAGGACAACCAGCCTAAGCTCGTTAAGCCTAGACCTTTACAGTGTTGTTTTACTATCACTCCTTCTTTCCCTCCGTCTTCCTCTTTGATTCTTCCTCTTCCTCTCTGTCTCATGGTCCCATCAGTCTTTCAGCCTGGTTGCACAGAGCATTGGCTTATAAGTGGGATGAAGGACCGAAATTGTCTGGCCAAGTCTGACCTACTTCACATTGACTTTCTAACACTGGGAAGGAGGGGAGAGACAAAAGTGGAGGTAGTGATGGGAATGAAGAAGAAGAGAAGAAAAGCATATAGGGGAACGAAGATTACAGGCAGGAAAGGTGGTGTGGCAGAAAAAACACAGACAGCATCAATATGCAGTACACAGGCACACACTCTCACATCACATGCACACAAACAAACAGACCCAGAGGTCCACCAGACAATGGTACAAAGCAAAGCCCAAAACACCTGACATGGTATCCACGGCATCCAAACCTCTGGCTCCTTGCTTTGAGCAGTGGGACAGATCCAGAGTCAGTGAATTCACTGCGTGTGATATTTCTTCAATGGCAATTCGGTATTGTTGGCAGACACATTATTCATCATTCTGTGCTAACAAGTTTTTACTAGGCAAAACAAATTTAGCAGAGAAAGCACAATCCAATTTATCAAAGCATTAATTATGGATTGACCTTTATTGAATCAGATATGTAGGAGGAAAGGATGTTAACTCTTTGTTGGTCAGCATTCATCAGGGATTCAATATTGATGCTTTCTTTATAAATAACATGATTAATCCCTTTTCACAGGGCGTAATATTTTACATGCACATTTTATAAATTTGTGTATTGATATGCATTACTGTAACTTAATAGTTTTGAGATAAGGGTAAGAGAGATTAAACTTCACACTTTAACAGTTTTATTCTATTGTCTGTGTGACAGATAGCATTGTTGTGAAACCAGTGGTATATATTTTTTACAGCTACTTTGGATGTGCATGCTTGTCTTTGCTATTCAGTGTTCTTTCGGTGCATGCTCTTCAGTCACATTCATGTCTCTGATGGGCCAGTTTTTTGTACACCTAAATTTGAGAGTGTATCTATTTCATGACTGTGACAGCTTCACTCTGCATCAATTTGCATTAAGTTGTGCAACTAACACCTACAGAAGATATAACATGCAGAGGGATTATCAATTTGTCAAAAAAAGATGTGCTGTTATCTTGAAAAAAGATGATTTATGTGAACAGTGGTTTGCTCTACTGATAGATAATTCCAGACCTTTTACACAGCAGACATTTGACCTGTCTCAGCAGGAATAGCACAATGATGAATGAATGAATAACCTTGTCAAAGGCTCTGATGCATTTAAGTGCCACGCCAGTAAGCTGCCATGCACAATATCAAGGGCCTGGTACTGACTACATGGGATGCAGCCATTGTTAAAAAGTCTTACAAACAACAGTTTTTCTTCTCTGTAATGATTCCTTCTTTTCATACTGGCCAGTAAGAGAGCCCTTCCTGATCCCATTTTATGTAAGATATAGGAGACAAAATCCACAGTCCATGTTTTGCGTAAAAAAGTTGATCTGAAGCAAACATGAGGCTTCAGTAGTCCAGGTTAGACAAATAAAATGATCCTCAAAAGTTACTTAAAAATCACACACTTTGGACAATCATTACTAATTTAGAGGACTGCTTGGTACAGTATTAAATACTCATATGACAGTGGTTACTCATGATGACACATGTGCTTATTCATTGTGACAGTATGTAACTAAGAACATGTAACTCATTGTAGTGATAAAAAGGGCCATTCAACAAGAGTAGTTTTTTTATTAAAGTCAGATTTTTTCAACGTTTGTTCCACCAAACAAATACCTTATAATGAGGGATAGAAGGCACAGAAGGCCGAGAGACTGTCAGGGCCGTGCACACAATAAAATTCCAGTCATACACTGTGCTCAAGGTAAAACTTTGCATCAAGCAAAAGCAACTATATCAACGTCTAACCGTACAGAGTGTTCCACAATGAAGGACATTAAAGTGCCAAATACCTCTGTTTAGTTCATGTGAACAGATTAACAAGGCTAATGTGTAGCAGCTCTGTGAGGCTGTACTCTCCACTCTGTAAACAGTGGTTAAGGGATTGGCAAAAGTTATTATAATTCATCCTGAGGGGAAAATGAACGTGTCCACCAAATATCATGGCAATCCATCCAATAGTTGTTGAAATTTCCCCAAAACCCCAAAATGTCAACCTTATGGTGGCCGGAGAAAAAGTCAGAAGCTCCTCAAATTAAATCATTGTTTGTTTCATTATTTACAGTATTGATTATTTCAGTCCGGACCAAAGTGATGGACTGACGACTGACGTTGTCATTCAGCCACACCACACAAAAACACATTGACATGGGCATGATAGGCTGACATCACTAAGCATACAAATAAACACACACACACACACACACACACA
>NC_045749.1:6270891-6271665 GCF_008692095.1 Etheostoma spectabile | reverse complement strand
CACACACACACACACACACACAGACACACGCATTGTTCATTTTGAATTTGTGTAAGAAATACAAGCACCCAGAGCACAGATGCTCAGAAAAAAGCTGCAGTAATTTACAGATTCTGCATTGTGAAAAGTTGCAGTGGCTAACAAGTCTCTGAGAAAGGTCATAATGAAGAGTTGTTGCTCAGCTTTATTTTAGCTGCACTGCAAATATTGTGACGGACAGTTCTCTTTGTCCCCAAGGTTATCTCTTTATTCGGCTAAAAAAGAAAATGGAAAAAAAGAAAACAGTTTTGTTACTGAATTGGGTTTAAGCAAGAGTTGTGCTGGGTATGTCTGATTTCATGTGTATTTGTACATGCACATGTTTGGAGAGGTTTTTTGTTTGTTTGCTTTTTATCACAGGGACATCTTTCTCATAAGCTTCTACAATCCAAACGGTTCTGTAAAAGTTCAAATACAGGACATATTGCTTTAAAGATTGGTTGGCTCGTATCCAATTTTAAAATGTTCTCATTTTGCCATCAAAAGTCCAGTGGATTTATACAAGTGGAAACGGGAAACAATGTCTTATTGTGAATCAATTCATGGCAGTCTCCCTCTCTTCTTCGCTCTCTGTCTTTCTTTGTTCCCTGCCATCGCAGTAATTTAGCCAAGGCCTGTGGCTTGTCAAGGGCTCAAGCCCAAGCAACTCTACTGGCAGAGCTTTAATGAAACCCTTTTTGGCTCACACATGATGTGTGTGCTTGAGTGTGTGTGTGTGTGTGTGTGGGGGGGGGG
>NC_045749.1:6265423-6270881 GCF_008692095.1 Etheostoma spectabile | reverse complement strand
TACTCAGTAAACCATCCTCTCTGTCTATATACACCAGCTGAGCTAATGTAATTGAACATCCTGCTGATTCAACCCCAAAAGCATGGAGTCACACACATACACAACACATGCACAAGCAGTGAAGTGTAGTTGGTTGTGATGTGACCAATGGCAACAGGATACACTCGCTATTTTGGATAATGCAGTGGAAAGCAGTGGCAGGAAACACCATCGGAAGTATGAAGAAAAATGCAGGGGTCTGCCAAAAGATCTACTTTTAAGTAAAACAAGAACACTGTGAGCTGGAGAACTGAGCCAACAGAAAGCACATATCTCATGTATCGCTACACATACAGGAGGGTATCGTACAAAGCCAATTTGAGTGTACGTTCTGCACGTGCGCGAGACGTAATAGTCTCCATAACAGCAGGCTGCTCTAATATGTATTGTCACCCAAAAAATGAAAACTGGCAGCTGATTGGACAAATGCATCACATGGGTCTGGCTTTTGCGGAATTTCAAAGCCAGACCATGATGACGGCTCATTCGGGTTACAGTCTCGTATTTCACGAAGATATTTCACTGAAACGTGTTTCTGACAACATTTTAAGCAAAAAGTAGGCCAAACTGTTCCTGAATCTTTCTTCATTTCCGATCGACAAAGGTCACTTTAAAAGATTTTCCTCAGATTTTAAGAGGCGTTTGTCACGCTTATCCCGCACGTCATTTTTGGGTAAGCTCTCCACTGATCAGATTGGTCATTGAGTCCAACTCCTCTCCTTCCCATTCAACAAGTCAAATCGGCCAAAATTAAAGCCGACGACTCCGACTGACAATGGGACGGAACACACCTAACAGACTCGAGTCACCGACCTCGCCAGACTTTATACAACCAAGTGCACCCAGATTAAACACGGGACCAAAAGGAAGACTTAGGCAGGGCTGACTGAATGGAGCAACAAGGGTTTATTGGGTGATTTAACAGTGGGCTCAGGTCTCATCATGGTCAGCAGGGCTCTCATGTCATTTTAATGGGACTATAATTGACGTATTGATTTTAAAAGCCTGGCTGGGATCAATAGAAACGGCTGCTTTGCAAGGGAAGAGAGAAAGAGCGAGTGAGAGAAAGTAGATTGAATGCGTGATAGTGGCTGATATACCGTTGTAGCTTCTGGAATGGGAAAGAAATTGTGTATTATTATTTATCAACACCCAACACGATATTTCAATGATCAATAAATTTACAATCAGACCAGACAAATATCTTAGAGGACACTAATAGTCTAGAACCATGCTAGAAGCACAGTGAGGCTGTACTAAAGCACTGTGGTGATTTGAGCTAAATGCTATTATCGGCATGCTAAAATGCTCACAATTACATAATTAAATGCCAATACATACAGTAGTTGTTCAGATGTTTCACCCAAAATCTCAAATGTCAATCTCATGGTGGTGCTGGAGCAAAAGTCAGATGATCACCAAAACCATAAGGATTCATCCTTTGGGCACCATAATTTGGTTCATCAATATTTCAAATAAATTACATGACAATCCAATGCAAATGCAATTGAAATGCATTTGAAATAATAAATTATGGTTTTCAGGGCTTCAGAGAGTTTTCCTGCACAAATTACACACATAAGCATAAACTATACAGCTTCTGCATCCCAGCCTCCCTTGTGAAAACATGACATGAATTAAACTGGATGATGAATTGTTTCAGCAGGCCTCCAAACAATTCAATGTCAACAAGCCCCATGTGGGAATCGGGTAAAAGATCCAGGGGTGAAGGCTGCAGATAGAGTGATGGAAGAACATATTGATAGCACAGTTCCCAGTTGAGCAGGATCTGATGTGTGTAGATATGAGGCTGCATGAGTAAAGAGATTGGAGCTGCTGGGACTGTGGAGCTCCAACTCGCTCCTCCCCAGACTGCCTTGAGGAGTGATGGATGACCACGCCTTCAGTCTCGACAGAGGACTCTTTCAATGACACAAAAGACATTCAATTGAGAATAACTTTATCAATGATCAATGTCAACCCCAAGAAATACTAAAAGAGTGTATGTGTAGCTGTGTGAGCATATTTCTAATTGTGGACTCCTGCATGAATCAGTGTATGAGTACCAGACAACATAAATAAGAAGTTACAGTACTGCACAATTATTGTACTAAAATTAGAAATTCTTCCCTATAATTGCTTTTAATAAAATGGCACATTTGACCAATTACAGGCTTACTTATTACTATAAAGCTGCTCTAATATATATATGTATATATATATATATATATATATATATATATATACATGTGTATTTATGTTCACAATGGATAATGAGAAAGGAGTTGATCATAGTGGCGATCCCACAGAAAATTATCTGCAGAATCGGCATTTTACAGCTGGTGTTTCAGCAAGTTTCAGCTCATTGTTTGGCTGTCTGATCTGCAACGTTACTCATAGCATTGTTTTTGGTCAGAGCAGGCAGCTGTTTTCAGCAAAAATGTCCTATAGACCCAATGTACATGAACTACTCAGCAACAAACTCACACAGATAAATTAGTAACTAGCTGGTGAACATAGTGGAGCATCTAGCAGCTCCAGGACCTGATTTGTCCCTTAGTAGTTGGTGGAGACCAAAACTAAAGCTGAGCTAAAAGGATGGTGAATATTGGACCTACATTCTTCACAAAGCATTTCTTTAAAAATCTATTAATTCAGGTTTAAGAATTAAATATTTCCTTAAATGCTGCCTTTATGTATCAGATGTGCTCCCTCCATTTGTAGATTTAAATATAAAGACAAGTGTTTATGCTCTGGCCTTTTTAACACACTAATCACTCATTCTGTTATGTCTACAAATCTGTATTTCTAAATTGCTGCTTGTTATGGTTTTTGTTTTTGGGATGCTTTTTTGCATGTGTTTTATTTGACGCCAATGGTCAAATAAAAGAAAGAAATGGAGGACTGGATTCATGGTGCTTGGTCTTTAATGGCTGGAAGCCCAGATCTACATGTCTCAGAAAATTTTTATTTTTACATTTTAATGTTTTATACAGCACATTGATGTTTTTTTGTACAGGACTTTGGTCAGCTCAAGCTGTGTTTAAATATACTCTAGAAATAAACTTTACTTTTTTACTTACTTACTAAATATTCAACCTTCAAGGACCAAGCGCCTCAATTTCCCTGATAGAGAATGTACAGTGTGTAGAGATTTAGGAAATCATACCTGTGGTAAATGCTTGAGCAGCAGCTGATTGTACAACATTATGGAGGAGAGTATTAAAAGAGATCCTGCTAGGAGGTGATTGCATTCACACAAATTCATGGGATCATTAGCATAGTTATAATCCACCTTTGAAACAAGAACATTTGCAAAGAGGACGGAAACAGTTATGGGGTCATTTTGCCAAATAATTGCATTGTAATCTTTGCAAATGTGTTTTAACTCATGGATTGTGTCTTTACAGGGAAGAGGAATTTTGTGAAATACTTTTGTGGCCTGGTTGGTTTAACAGAAAATGAAATACTGACAGTATTAAAGTTCATTGTCTTACATGGCTCTTTCCGTTCAGTATTCCAGATCACCCTCCTTCCTTTGTGTGTACCTGTCTTAAAGATGGATGGTGTTCCTGCTCTATTGATTTGCTCCAATGATGTGTGGATTCATGCTGAAAGTGAAAAAGACAAAAGTTGGCATTAAGCCAGGGAAGATGATTTTTATTACACATGGCTATGCAGAGGCAGATGTGCAGATGTGCTGTAAGAAGTAAACAATGTAATGTGATAGTAAATGTATACAAAAATAAACAATGAGCAAGTCCTAGGACAAAAGCTAAAAGCACTGTTACCTTTCTTGTCAACATGAAATAACCTTTCATGGAATTACACTGGTGTCATTGTTATACATGTACAGTATATACCGGTACACACGGAATTTAGATATTTATAGCTTGGTTAAGCTTGGTAGGTCTACAGTATGAGGGTTGTAACAGTTTCTTATCTAGAGTCAACCCAAAAGTGAGCAGATCCACAAACGCACAAGACCTGATAGGCCTGCCTGTCAGACAGACTGACAGTGGAAACTCTTCAGAGACATGTAGGTCTGGGCTTCCAGCCATTAAAGACCAAGCACCATGAATCTAGTCCTCCATTTCTTTCTTTTATTTGACCATTGGTGTCAAGCTGAGATGATCACTCCTTTTTCAAATTAACCAGAGATGGAAAAAAGGCCCTTAGCCAACCAGGTACTGCACTCTGTAATTCAAAGTCAGCTGAATTTGCTTTGTGGTCTTGGTGACCTTTCTTACGCATCAAAGATCCCAAAACTCAGTTTAACTTTCAACAGCTTGGACAAAAAATAATCTTCATCATAATAGCATTTATTCTCTGTGACTGTGAGCCCAATTGAAGTCAGATATTTGTAAAGCTGCCGTGATTGTGCTTGAGTAAGAGCAGGTCTGTTTGACTGCTCATCCGGCTGGCAGAGCACTTGGAGGCCTGGGTTCACTCAGGAGACGTGAACAGACTGTCAGTGAGATGAATTAAGAGCACACTGTCTCTCTGGAGAGGAGCACTCGATGTCACTTTCCATAAGGCTAGAGCAGGCAGCAGCTCAAAGGTGACAATGCTGTGACAGCACGAATGGAACAGCACACAGCCATTTCAAAGAAAGTGAGAACTAAATAGGCTCCTTTAAACAGTAGGGCTCAAAAGTTTGGGCATCCCAGGTACAAATTTGTATTAATGTGCATAAAGAAGCCAAGAAAAGATGGAAAAATCTCCAAAAGGCATCAAATGACAGATTAGACATTCGTATAATATGTCACAAAAAGTTAGATTTTATTTCCATCATTTACACTTTCAAAATAACAGAAAACAAAAAAATGCCGTCTACAAAAGTGTGGGCACCCTGCAGAGTTAATACCTTGTACTACTCCCTTTGGCAAGTATCACAGCTTGGAAACGCTTCTTGTAGCCAGCCAAGAGTCTTTCAGTTCTTGTTTGAGGTATCTTCGCCCATTCTTCCTTCCAAAAGTCTTTCAGTTCTTTAAGATTTCTGGGCTGTCTGTCACGCACTGCTCTTTTAAGGTCTAGCCATAGATTTTCAAACATGTTGAGGTCAGGAGATTGTGAAGGCCATGGCAAAACCTGCAGTTTACGGTTCTTGATGTAATCCGCCGTTGATTTTGAGGTGTGTTTAGAATCATTATCCATTTGTACAAGCCATCCTCTCTTTAACTCTCTTTAACAGCTTTTTTCACAGATGGCATCAAGTTAGCTTCCCCCCCATGCTTAACAGTTGGACAGAGGTTATTTTCATTAAATTCTGTGCCCTTTCTTCTCCAAACATACCTTTGCTCATTCCGGCCAAAAAGTTCTACTTTAATCTAATTGTCCACAGAACTTGTTTCCACAATGCATCAGGCTTGTCTATATGTTCATTTGCAAACGCTGATTTTTGTGGTGAGGACATAGA
>NC_045749.1:6265090-6265413 GCF_008692095.1 Etheostoma spectabile | reverse complement strand
TTCTGATGACTCTTCCATGAAGACCATGTTTCAATATAAGTATCTCTTTATAGTGGAATGGTGTACTACTTTCTGGATGGATCGTGCAGTCAAATGTGGGTTTTGGACTTGTTTTTCTCACAATCCTGCGAGCGAGTCTTCCAAATGTTGCTTTAACTTCCACTATTCCTGATTCCTGATTAATTACATTCCAAACAGAGGATATTGGCATCTGAAAATGCTTTGCTATCTTCTGATAGCCTTCTCCTGCTTTGTGAATGTCAACTGTTTTCAGTTTCAGTTTTCTAAACAACTGCTTAGAAGAACCCATGGTGCTGATTGTT
>NC_045749.1:6261308-6265080 GCF_008692095.1 Etheostoma spectabile | reverse complement strand
GATGAGTCTGGGCATTTAAAACCTTAAGATTGACATCACCTGTTCTTTCCAGACAACGATTGAGGACAATCCATGACGCTGTCAGATCTCAGCTTTCCAAAGTTGGCGGTGCATGCTATAAACTGCATGCCCAGACTTTTGCAGATGCCATTTTTTTGTTTTCTGTTATTTTGAAAGTGTAAATGATGGAAATAAAATCTAACTTTTTGTGACATATTATACGAATGTCTAATCTGTCATTTGATGCCTTTTGGAGATTTTTCCATCTTTTTTTGGCTTCTTTATGCACATTAATACAAATTTGTACCTGGGGTGCCCACATTTTTTAGCCCCACTGTATTTATATAAATAATTACTATAATTATTTGGATTTAAAAGTAAAACGTACAAAGTACAGTCTATTACATGACTGACTAATCAAAGAGATACAGAGCTATGATAAATTGTTAGAACTGCAACAAATCAAACAGACACAATGTCTCTTTGAACTCATGTGGAGCCAGATGAAAGGCAGGTGACACCCAATGCTGCAATGATGGTTGGTCAACTTTAATTGAAATAGTCTACCAAAAGAAAGCACAAAGCACAAATTATTCTTTTACACTATTACAAGCTGTGAAGTAACATTATTCTCAACATACAATGCTTATTAGACCGCAAAGCCCCAGTGTTAATCCATAATACCCCCGGCACATACACATACCCAAGCCTTGCACACAAATTCTCAATAATATCTGCCCCCCAAACAAATGGATTCATTGTTTACAAGAGTTTATACTTGATTTTGTCAGCATAACAGTCCCGTCATAGTACTCGTGCAAAACGAGAGGAAGATAGTAGGAAAAGCACAGGTGTATTCAAAACCATTAACGATGGCTGTATTCCACTTAGGAGAGGCCCTGGTATTGTGAATGCCGACTCACTGAAATAGCTTCCTGGGACACTTGATGGAATTGAAACATCGTCAGGTTATCAATTTCAGCTGTGCTTTTTCTACTATGACAAGTCAAAATGTCCACTATGAAAAAGGTTTACAGCCAGCAACTGTTGTGGGAAAAACCTTCAGCTAGGCCAGTCTTTAGGTCCTCCACAAGAAGTTATTACTTAGAAATAAGCATACAATGTTTAGATTCTTCATTCACGGATTCCGTAAAACTTCAAGTTAACCGTTTCATAAGCACAATACAGAACAAGTGAGGACTGTTTCCCCGGAAAAGTGCACTGATTATAACGTGTGAACAGGGCTGTAATGCCAATACACTCGGCTCATAACTGTTCTCACAACACATGCTTTCCAAACTGTCTAGTAAGCGTGGCCATGACTCATATACAAACTCATATACTGTGTATGTATGCACCAATGTAATTTTATTACAGTACTACATTTAACATCATAACACTTTTATCCAAAGCGACTTTGTAATGTAACAGAGGTTGCACGCCTCTGCTCTGGAGCAACTAGGGGTTAAGTGTTGTTCTCAGGGATACATTGGTTGATGTTTTGCAGAGGGAATCAAACGCAGATATCCCACACCAAAGGCATGTGTCAAATCCACTGCGCCATCACCACCACTTTCAGTTGCAAAGTGAATTCCAGCTACCACTCTGTTTTATTTGTCCATTACCTGTGTGCATACCAAGCTTTTCAAAAGCAGATTGACCAACACGTTTTCTCCTTTATGTTGCTCAGTCTTTTATTTTGTACATTTTGTGTCTTCTATACATGTAAACATTTTTATCATTTATATATTGAATGATATCACGTCTGCCACTTTGTTGCTAATCAAAGTGGCAGATGTAACATCCTTTCAACATCCCTTCAACATCCCTTCAACATCCTTCATTTCAGCTTTGGTGAATTTGCTGGGGAATCTTCTCCCCACAGCCTGGAGTGAAATGTTTGTGTCACTTTGAGCACAGACAGTAAAAATGAATTATGACACCTGGTGAAGATGAGTTTCCTTTAGCCTTGCTTTGCCAAACCCTACTCAAATGTGCGTTAATTGAGGGTCTGGCTACCCCACTTAGCATTCAGGAATAGAAGGAAAACGTGCTCTGGTTTAATGGCATTTCTTTAAACCATTCAGAATCATCATGGGAGGTGCTATACTCCACACAGAGCCGCTGCAAAATAGTTGCAAGAGAAAACTCAGATTGGACAGATAGTCAAGCTAGCTGTCTCACTGTACCCTGCAGAGATCTGAGGAACAGTCAAAAATAGTCCTTATAAATCCACTAAATTATAATAAAAATACATGCGTCCGGCGCAATTTCCAGCAACACCGGAGCAATCCCAAAAGTGGAACGCAAAGGATATAGACTAAATCTCCTTTAACCCATCCTAATCTACACAGCCAGCTTAGACCCATACATCAACTCATCCAGCTCCATGTCAGGACAGCATCTATGCATGCATTGACCAACCGTAGCAGATAGTAAAAAGTTTTTGGCTGGGTCAAGAGAAAAGTTAGGATCAAAAGTTAAAAATTTCGCCACAAAAATGTTAAGAGATGTCACTGCCGGTTATGAGTGTCTGAAGGAATACTTTGAAGCCTGGAGTTTTTGCCACTTTTATGTAAAATATTGGAGCCAGGGAATACAAACGTTCAGCCCAGGTGATGGCAAAGAGGTGATTGCAAGATAGATGGGATTTAATAAATACACTGAAACTAGAGAGGAGAAATAGAGACAGAAAATAGATGGAAGAGACAGGACACAGACGACTCCAGCAGTAAACACAGTACAATGACAGCAAGCATACCTTTATGAAATTTGGCTCAACTCATTACACAGAACTAAAGTGAGATGTCAAGTGAGAGAGAGCGCAACCAGACCTGTTCCCAGAATTTTGTTCAAAGCATCAAGACACACAAACATAGAAACGTGCCTCCACTTTACGTCAAGACATTGTCTGATATTGTCTGATATTGCTCTCATTCCTTCACTCTTTCTGCACTTCCGGAATTTTAAAGCTACTGAACCTAAATACATTGCATGCATGGACACACAAACACATGGCTACTAATTACCAAAAAAGGTGTGGTCAGGCGTATTTGCTAAAAGCAAACACTGTAATTTCAACCTAGTTTGGTGATTCTTGCTGTTATTTTATCTTCATTAAACATTTAACACACTGTGAGACGGATAAATGATTGAGTGACATTATAGACCAAGAACAAGATTCTAGACCAGGATGTACCACGTCATTAATCGACAACCAACCAGTGGTGGTCAATGCTGTTGTAGTAGCAGTGGCCTTGAACTCCTAAATGTAAGCTTTGGATTTTATAAAGCTCGCTTTGACTGGTAATGAAGTCTGAAGATAAAGTTTAATTGGAAACTGATGTCCAGTGTTTTCTGTCCACACTCCATCAATGTATCTATCAGCAAACTTTGTACATCCGCACTATAGTCTGGGGATTTTGTGGAAAGAGCTGATTTTTGTAAGATAAATGTTTCCTTGCATGACCAATACATGCATGGTGCAAAAAGGAGAGCCTATAAAGATGCCATTGTTCTCTGATTCTGTGAGCTGACTCCAAATCTGCTGCTGATGTTTTGGTAAGATGAAAGAATTTTTCCATCAAAAGATGGTTGTAGTTGGAATATCTTACTGTGATATTTCATCATCTATGTTTGACTCACTATCCAGGATTGGGGCTTTAGAGTGGATTTTCCACTTTAGTCTCAGGTACATTTACAGTAGTATGACTGCTGCACTCAGTGAAACACACACAAACACACACACACACACACACACACACACACACAC
>NC_045749.1:6254114-6261298 GCF_008692095.1 Etheostoma spectabile | reverse complement strand
CACACACACACACACACACACACACACACACACACACACATGCTTAGCCAAATATATGGAGATGCTAGTTGTCATTGACATCTTTTCAATGGCTATTTTTAGGAATTAAATCTGACAGAACAATATTAATTTGACAGAGTACTTATCCAATAAATTAACATGATGTTGTTAGCAATCATAATCTGATTGTTTATTTGTTCATCCATTTTTGCATGAATCTCTGAATCTACAGTATGTTGATTCAAAAACCACAGAGGAAACCAATGAGGAAAGACAAAAACAATTCTTATTATGGTTGTATTCCAACATACAAGTGTTTATCCATTCATACATGTTCGTGTGTGTGTGTGTGAATGCAATTGATAAACTTAGATGTGTTCTGGTCATACTGTCACTAATTGAGCGATTAGTGGGCTTTCAGCAGCTGTGTGAACCATGGGCTTTTCCTTGCAGGATGAGCCAAAATCAGGACATCATGTGTTTTTTTCACTCAGGGCACCTCGCTCATCACGAAGGTGATTAAACAGCAGATGGGTGCAGCAAAGAGGGGAAAAGGGTGGTAGAGAAAGGGATGAAAAGCTAACAGCACCAAGAAGTTTGCCAATGCCCGCTTACTGTAACATCTTAAGTGTGCAGATAGTTTAGAGTAAAGACTAATCTGCATACAGAGGAGTTGGTTGTTTTAATGCTTTCTGGTGTTACTACAATGTGTAAGAGTTATGTGAACTGAGAGTCACCTTTCATTTTTAGGTAAAGTTTCATTCTTGACTACTGGGTTATATTGTACTTTATTTTTAATGTGGATAGTAAGGTGCAGTGTAATCATCAGTTGTTTTTAAGTTTATTCCTCTTTTTTTCTTTATGCTTTCCTGGTTTATAAAACATTGTTGTGCATTTCATTGTTGTGTTTGTGTTTGTTGTAAAGCACTTTTTATGCTGGTTTTGATAACTGTTATACAAGTAAACTTCATTTTTAAATAATAATAATTAATTTAATACTTAATTTTTTTGTTGTTCTCATCACCTCTAATTAGACTGTTAGCACCTGTTCTTACACCTCGCCATAGCCAGGATGTGTGTTATGTAAGTCACTAGCAGTGAACAAACAAATCAATTAAAAAAGGTCTTGGAGCCAAATCAGCTGCAAGGTTTGAGTATCCAGTCTCACAATGGGGTAAAAAAAAAAATGCACAAGAGCACTTGCCTAATGCCGGGTTGTAGATGTGTGGTTATTAAATCCCCTTTGCACTCAGTGTTTGATTATCAGTCCTCAGTCAGTCCTGACCCAATCAGTGTCATGCTACACTCTACATCCAATACAGCGACAAAAGCCTCAACCATCTCTTTTCATCCTCTTCTTTCTCGTCTTTCCTTTTCTCCACAATAGTCTGTGTGTGCTAGGATCGAAACTGGCTGCACTTAAAACAAGACTGTCTCTTCAAATGCCAGCACAACTCATGCTGTCACCAGGCTTGTGGCGATCTTGTGCTTTACCAATAGCATTTACACAACATCTGCAGTGCTCCAAGCTCATAAGTCCAATTAGACCAGGACGTGTTGCTCACAGACTTCTGTTGTGACGTTGGTGTGGTGTAAACTTGTCTTTCCCTCTGAGCAGCAGGACAACTTGTTCTCACCATGACTTGACAAAGAGGAAACACTCATAAGAGGATAATTGGGGCCCTGACAAGTTTTCTCAGGCTGCACTGTGAAGAAACTCATTCTGCTTCTCTGTAGGCGCACTAAAGATTTCCTTAAATGTGCTTCCAAAGCCACAGGGGCCACACGGTTCCTGCATCGTGTTCACAAACCAGCACGCTATATGGGGACATGGCAGCACGGGACAACCTGGGACATAGGTAAAAATAGAGTCTGCTTTGGACAATCACCACACTGTCTGTTCTCAAACTCTCTAAAGCAGATACAGTTTTTTCCATATCACAAATTGGGCAGACTTGAAACAACTTCGAGGTTTGGCAGAGAGAAGGCCTCGGTTCAAAAGTTCTGCCTCTGATCTGAGGATATAAACATCCACCCTCTCAGGCCTGGCCTTCACTTCTGTCTGTTTGTGAGACAGTAACATTAACAGTGACTGTGTATTTGTTTTTTGTGTGTGTGGCACCGTGCCATGCAACTTGACAGCCTTTTTTAGACGGACTCTGGGGAGCTTTTGAAACAGCCAGCTGAGCAATCTCCCTAAATGATGTTATTTATGACTCTCTTATAGCAACTCGCTCAAGGTTATCTTTGCTTCTTCATCCTTGGAATGTTCTATCATATGTCACTGTATCCTGTAACAGTAACTGCAAACAAACAAGAAGGCTCTTGACAACATATAAATCAACATATAAAAAGATCACTAAAGTTTGTGTATGTTAGTTAGAAAAACAGACAAGTGGAATTAGATGTTTTATTGATGTAGCGATGATATCTTTCTGTGCTCAGTTTGCAGTAAGGCAGCAATATGAGAAGCAGAGTGTTTTACCATCAGCTCCCCCAGAAATGAATTGTTGTTAAAGGGTCCATGTACCCAAATTACAAAAAGACATGCACCTCTAGTGGGATCTAGCCATACTGATAGTTTAGTTTCATGTGTCCTTGTTTTGAGATATCCGTCTCTAAGATTTCTGCCACCACCTCAATACACAAAATGCTAGTAGCGTAAACTTTCTTCTTCTTTTTGTGACTCTTACATGTCAACAGTATATATATTTCTAAACAGGCACTGAGAAGCACATTATTTTCTGCAATTGTAGGTGTATTGATCCCTAGCTCTGCTCTGATATCAGGTTTAACCGTCCTGAGTGCATCCTTTGAGTCTGACCTCTTTATAATATATACCGTATCTGCTGTGCACATCTGACCACATGTGAATACAGCAGCTGTTAGTAAAAAAACTCGAAATATGAGAAGCATGCAGTGCAGGTAGACCTTCATCTGAACTTGCTTTTGTTGTAGTACAAGGTCCAGCAGATGATTGACAGACTTGATTTAATCTCCATTTACCATGTGTGTGTTTGCTTTTGTTAAGTGCCTGGGGCTCTTTAATGCTCAGATTCAAAATGCTGACAACATTTTCTCCAGACTGTGGATGAAGTCACTACTGTAACATTCATGCTGTTTTAATCCTTTAGCAACCAGAGTGAGACACAGAGGATTGAGAGTAAAAAAGTTGGTTGAGCATACTGTGGCTACACCTAGGAATTAGGCATAATACTACAACCACCAGTGCTGCCAAGAAAAAGAAAAACACTGTTCCCTTGTCAGACATCAGCTCAGACAGATGGTTGTGAAGATGAGAGTGTGAAGCTAAATGTCCCTGCCAGTGTCTCTAAAGTTTACTGGGGGCACTCTGTTGACTTGCTGGTAGATTAATTTAATTCCAACATGGGAACCTATGGGTATGAATGTCTTCAGTGTCTGCTGCAGAGAACCACAATAAAATCACTATGGCTTTGTGTTTGTGTGGCTCTTAGACGTCAGTGGTGTATTATATGAGATTTGTCCCTGAGGATAATGAGTGCAGTCTAGTTGAAAGTGCTAATGATCTGCTGCGTTCAAGGGTAATTAGTTGTGGCTCTTCTAAGGGATCATGATACATTTGTTATTATTCTACAAATAGTTAGGGTGTTTCCCTGTATGTGGGTCAACGCCATTGTATATATTGAAATCCTGAGTGAGGCTGCAATACATACACCTATTGTAATGACTTTCAGTCAAGGGTTAATAAAGACGTTATACAATGAAATAAATCCTGCATAATTATATGATCATGATAGATAATGATGTTTACATTCGTAAAATAGGAACAAGTGGTTATGCTGTGACCCAAACAATGTAAAGGTTTATATCTTACTGACTAGTATACAACTATGGTATCAGGTAGTATCCGATATACAGGTCTCAAATCTCCACGTCATTACAGGAAAAACACAGTTGCATTTAATAACAATGATGATGATTGATTTCCATTTATGTGTGCCTGTTTCAGGGCCCTGGTATCAACACGTACTGCCTCACTGTTTACTTAAATGGCTTAGTGGAACAAATAAATAGAGAAGACCCATGATTAATGTTATTAGTTAAACTAATAACAATTACATTAACACGCCTGTTATGACAAGCCAAGTTGTAAAGTATACTTTGAACGACTAACAAGAATTTATGTACAACAGATTTGCCACATCCAATAATTTTTTAACACCATGTATCACACTCACAGAGGATGAACCCACAAATGCACAACTCAGGTACGTAAAATACAATGTTTTAAAGCAAGCTAATAAACCAAGGCCACAGTGTCCAAAAAACAGCAGGCAAAAAGGGTAATCCAGGAAAACAGGCAAAGGTCAAAATCCAAGGGGAAACAGGAACTCAGGAATACAGGACACTGGGAAAAAAGCTTGATGGCTGAACACAAGGATGCAGATGATCTCATACTGGGACAAGCAGAAGACAGCACTTAAATACACAATACAGGGGAGACAATGAGACACATGTGCAACACAGGGCTGCGACAGCTAATCACACAGGTGGGAAAATATAAAATAGGAAGTAACTCAAGACAACACAAGGGAGAAAAGAGAACCTACAAACTAAAACAGGAAATGGGAAAACTAACAGAAAACATGAAACAAACTAAAAAAACAGAAACTTGACACAGGGACAAACATGACACCATGATGCTGCCAAAGTGACATTTGTCTCAACATATCAAGGGGACATAATTGAAATGCATCTGCAATGTCGGACATGATTCATACAAAGAATGGCTTTAAAATGTTAATTGACAAAATACTTCGTTTGTTTTCCCTGCAATCTGCTCATAACAACTACAGCATAACAAGTTTGGCACTAGGTGAAGGTTGGAGAAAGTGGTCTTGGTTGAAAATGTAAACATCAGATGTGATGATATGACTTGTTTAATTTAATCATATTTAAAACTGTGATCTTCCCCTAACCTTGATCAAAGTGTCCCCCAACTTTTGTGTGGTACAAGACTATAGCACAAAATTGCAGAGTTGCCCGTGAACATTTTTTTTCACATATGCACTTATTTTGTTAACGTGTATTGGCAAAACAAAACAGGGGAAATGTGTCAAATAAACACAAGCCATAGCCAGATAATAACGTTAAAGAACCATACTATCATCAAACGGTTACCAGATGTAAAGCAGGAATCCCCGAACTGGTAATACTTTATGTCCTGCATCTTCCAAGGATGATATATTGTGACATTTATTAGATTATTTCATTTATTTTGACATAATGATTGCCCTTATAGAACACCCTGATCTTTACATCCTTCTCAGTAGCATGTGGACTTCATGTTAATGTTTGTTTCTATTGATCGCTTTGTTTTCTTATTAGCTTTCTTCCTTCTCTGTCTCTCTCCTTGCTCTCTACTCTCTTTCTTCTTTCTCTGCCTCATGTTCTTTAAATAAAAAGTGTGAACTTGCAAGGTCATGCGTAGACCTTGCATGTTTGTGTTAAATTCCCCCTCTATATCATGTTATGACCTGCTGAGCTGTGCATTAAATCATAAGTTGTGTCAGCCAGAGCAGCCATCTAACAGAAGCCAAGGTTGGGGCACTTTGGTGTTGTTTTGATGAAGGGTAGAAAGCACCTTGAAAATCAATGTTGTTTTCCTTTTCTCTCTTTTGCAGTCTCAGCAGAAGTGCATTATGATCTTCGCCTTGGTGTGCTGCTTTGCCGTACTGATGGCGTTGATTTTCTCAGCGGTGGACTTTTGGGGCGAGGATGAAGATGGGATCACAGAGGAGAACTGTAGCAGGAACTGCAGGTGAGAGTTGCAGAACCACAAACACACAGTTCACTTTGAGTGTTTACAATATGTTTGGCTTGTTTCCCTTAATCACAAGTTATGGTCATAGCGAGTGTTCATACCAAAACCAGTTCTGTGCTAAATCACTGCAGGGGGGCTGCTCTGGTGGGAGTATGTTGCATTAGGGACTTTGTGGTGTGTCAAAAGTTGAGTCAGGTTAAATGTGTTTGCCAGGTGACCCTGCATTTTTTGTTTTTTGGTTGGTACCAACCTCTGTGCTGTCTTTTTGTCCAATTGTGTAAATGGATAGCACTTTCCTAGTCTCAACGACTACTCAAAGTGCTTTTACAAAGTGCAGGAACCATTCACACACAACTACAAGGTGCCACCTGCTCACCAGATAAACATTCAGACGTATTTACACTGCACTGCAAAGCATCAGGGGCAACTCGGGGTTCAGTGTCTTGCCCAAGGACACAACTGGCAGGACAGCACTCTACCACTGAAAAAAAGCCACGTCTTACTAACTAATTTATAAATTGCAATCAGTTTGTTTTATGCTGATTAAAAAATCCTTTCAAGTTTACAAACTGAATGCGGAAAAACAACTGAGTGTTTTCTTTTTGATGGGAGCTATGTGTACACCAAAGCAGTAGAGCAAGAAAACTCAATTGTTGTAATATACAAACCTTTTCAAACAATGGCTGACATGATTTGGGACATCTAGCTTATGGAATTGGTGCCAGTAGCTTTAATGAATTAAACCCACATCTCCTTTAACCCACTTGGCTTGCCTTGGCTTTTATTTTTGCAATTTTTCAAACAGCTTCCATTGCTGTTTTAGCTCCAGTTTCAAACTTTAAATCAATCCCAGTCCGTTACACACAAAGGGGTAAGCCTCTCTTCTTTAAGCGTAGCTCTTATGGCGCCATTTTAATGCTACAAAGCCATCACCAGCCGTTAGCATCCCATTGAGTGCCATTATTTATTTCTAAAGAAACACGACAATGTATAAAAGGCTACAATTACCGTGTAGCTCACGTTAGGGCTCTGTAGCAGACGTTTTTGTAAAAATAGGTTTACAATTGTGTCATAACCAAGCAAATTGCTGTTGCATAGTCGACAAATCACTGTATTGTCAGGAGAAGCTAGCAGACAGTTTGGACTTACATTAGCTGTTTAGGTTTAATTACAAATTTTAACTAACACTTTAGTTGGATATAATTAGCCTGTGTCTGTTATCTCCTTACATATACCTACACTCTCCATCTCTGCAAGATAAGGAATGATTGAGATTTCTCTTGGCACAGCTATCAGAAGACTTACAACTTTCAGACACGTTGCCCACGTCACATCTTATCAGCTTCTAATTGACTTCACTGGTCTCCGTCCAGAACAA
>NC_045749.1:6253609-6254104 GCF_008692095.1 Etheostoma spectabile | reverse complement strand
TGGTCCATTTCTTTAACTGTCTATGGTGACACATTGCAATTCAGCAGGTCTAACCCACTGGCAAAATATAAACTGCAGTGTAAAAAGGCTGCAGACCCCATAGCAGTGCGTTGCATTCATGTAGAGAGAGTATTCTATTGTCTCAAAGTAAAAAATGGTACATGCCAAATAGCACCAGTACAAAACAAATCTTTCTTCCCTCAACCTGATCCTATTGTAGCCTCCCCTGTTGCCCTGAAATGATTACAAGGCTCTTCTGAAAGTAACCTTATACCATACTTTAACAAGTTTCTTCCGACTGTTTAAGACTATGGATCCCCAGACAGAAAGCCTTTAACCACTGCAGTATGTCGTGGTGGTCCAGAGTGAAACTGGCTGATCAGCAAGTCATTTTCTCTGATCCAGCATTCTGCTCTCTCCACTTCCTACAAGTTCCCCTCCATTAGACTCTCATCATCCAATTTACCATTCAACATTGAATTACCCCCCCCCCCC
>NC_045749.1:6239689-6253599 GCF_008692095.1 Etheostoma spectabile | reverse complement strand
TCTCTCTCTTTCTTTATGTCTGTGTCCATCTGCTCTCTCACTCCTATGCAGTAATTTAACAACCTCCACACCACATCCTTCTGTTCTACTTAAGGCGGAAAGTGTAATCCAAACTTGTAAGTGAAGGACCCCTAAAGTATGGTGGTAGAATGAGAGATGAACACGACGAGGCTGAAGGAGGAGGGATGATAGGTGAGCCAGATGGAGGGAGAATAAGTTGAGGCTATCAGTGAACATGTGGGGTTTGAATATGCAAGATTTAGAGATTTATCAGCTGTTAAATTCTTGCTATCTGTGATGACGGAGGGCTCATCAGTTCAAGACTTAACTCGAAATAAATTTCAGTAATGTGTGCTGTCATTTTCCAGGTTGTGCACTGCTATTTTTATCCCATAAGCTTAATGGTGAAATTTGACTGTGACATGTATCATTTAAAAGACCTATAACATGTGCAAGTGCAATACAATATTGATGATTTGTAAATTAGTTTGCTCAAAGCAAGTTGCACTACTGAACTACTAAAATAAGAAAAGTGATAGACTATTATTATACTGACACATTTATAATAGGGTACAGTGAGGCTTGATCATGCTCACTTAGATTCTTAAAGGTGCTTGTAATTCATCAAAGGAAATGCCTGTAAAACCATTTTCAGTCAGTATTCACTCTTTAAAAACGACCTAGTAACTTGCAAATGAAATCCATGCCTATTAGAAAAAAAATCTCTTTCTGAGAATATTAGCAACCCAAATAATGACTCAGCAGCTATATTGTTTGTGATATTGTAATTCAGACTTGTCACACGCAGCTGGTTGTTTTGTTATGTAGATTTCCCTTTAATCTATTTTTTCCTGCATAAACCATGTTAATGCTTAGATCTTAGAAACAGGACATTTGAGATGGGTTGCTACTGTGCATCTGTGTTAAAATGTTGTTTTTAAATCTCCCACTGATACAGATAGATGATGATGATGACTTTACATGTATGTATTTGTCCGACAGTAAAATCAAACGCTTGATTAATTTGATATTTATTGTTCCCTGTTAGGACAACTTTAACATGATATAACAGCATTACATATCATATATAACAGCTATAACATGATGTATCACTCACACATACAGCAGTGTCTGTTGTTTGGCTGTTGGAGCAAAGTGTTAGCTGTTTAATCCCTCTCATCTGATTGTACCCAAAAAACAGTCTGGTGTAACCCCCAACACAAAACAAGAAAACCTACGGCCCGAATGGGCAGAGAAAAACAACTGAATAAGCCACAGAAATTAGGCTACAGAAGCAACCAAATAACTCTCTAAAATGAAGCAGAACTGACTGGGGCAAAGGCAGCTTGGTGCAGGGTTAGGGTTGGATTAGGGTTAGGGGTTAGGGTTAGGGTTAGGGGGGTTAGGTGTGGTCAGATCCCATAAGCCTCCCCACGCGTCCGACGACTACGCAGTTGAATGGAGACTAAAGGTAGGCACGAGCCACCGCATGTCACTCACTTTCAATATCCACTAAAGCGCGTTAACCCTCAGTATCCCTTAGTGGCTTAGGGTTAGGGTTAGGGGGGTTGGGGTTAGGGTTAGGGTAGGGTTAGGGTTAGGGTTAGGGGGTTAGGGTTAGGGGGGGTTAGGGTTGGGGGTAGGGTTAGGGGGTTAGGGTTAGGGTTAGGGTTAGGGTTAGGGTTAGGGTTAGGGGGTTAGGGTAGGGCTAGGGCTGGGCTAGGGTTAGTAGGGTTGGGGTTAGGGTTAGGGGGGTTAGGGTTAGGGTTAGGGTTGGGTATAGGGTTGGGTTAGGGTTAGGGGGGTTAGGGTTAGGGTTAGGGTTAGGGGTTAGGGTTAGGGTTAGGGGGTTAGGGGGTAGGGGGGTTAGGGTGGGGTAGGGGTTAGGGTTAGGGTTAGGGGGTTAGGGTTAGGGTTAGGTTAGGGGTAGGGTTAGGGTAGGGGGTTAGGGTTAGGGTTAGGGTTAGGGTTAGGGTTAGGGTTAGGGGGTTAGGGTTAGGGTTAGGGTTAGGGGTTAGGGTTAGGGTTAGGGGTAGGGTTAGGGGGGTTAGGGTTAGGGTTAGGGTTAGGGTTAGGGGTTAGGGTTGTGTTAGGGGGTTAGGGTTGGGGGTTGGGGTTAGGGTTGTTAGGGTTAGGTTAGGGTAGACGCAGTGCCCTGGATGGGCCTGCAGGGGCACGGGCACCATGGGTTAGGGTTAGGGTTAGGGTGTTAGGGTTAGGTTAGGGTAGAACGCAGTGCCCTGGATGGGCGCTGCGAGGGGCACGGGTACAAGGGGACCCCCCGTGTGAGTAAAACACTTAAAATCTCCTTAAAAGACCTGGTTCGGTTCTAAAAAGCTGTTTAAAAGAAGGCCAAATGCTCTGAGCAGGGCCAAGGGATAGGGGGTTAGGGTGTTAGTGTTGAGGTTAGGGGGTCTGTAAGATTCAGCTACAGCAAGACATACATTACAGCCTATAGTGAGTTTACCAGGTCAGATTAGTGGATGCAAACTATTGGTCATTGCCTATTGGTCAAAATGTCAGGGAACTGGGCGCCTGGTAGAGCGTGCACCCATATGTGGAGGCTAATCCCTCGACATACCAGCCCAAGGTTCAACTCCGACCTGAGGCACTTGCTGCATGTCAATTCCTGTCTCTCTCCCTTTTTATGACTTCATCTGTACATCAACAAATAAATGCCTAAAATGCCCCCCAAAGAAATGGCAGGGAACACCCAGGACAGAAGTTGTGACCGACAGACATGGAACAACGTAATAAACTAAGTACTAGCTGTCTACATTTATCAGCATAAAACACATGGACGAGGATTATGCTTCAAGAAACATGTTATTTAGTAGCTCAAATGTCAGATAATGGGATGAAATTTACATATTAAGCGTGTTTACCTTTACATCAGTGTTCGGGTTGTACCCAATGAAACAATAGATTTGACATTTACCCTTTAAATGAACAGCAAGTGAGCAGTGCAGCAGCATCTCCTGCGATACCCATATTAATGTCCTGGCTGCTGTACACCCAGAGCTCAGGGCAGCTCATGAGAGGGTGGATAATTTATATCAGATGTCAGGAGCTGACACTGGCACATCTTATGCTGTTACTCTAGTGGTACAGTGGGCACACAGTATCACAAGCATTTGCATGTGTGATTAGCATTTTCCATACAGCATTCTTACATTCTTTATAGATTTTTATATGAGTTTGTTTAACATGTAAACTTGCCTCAGCCCTGACTTCTCTGTAATGGTGGGAAATAATGTTCTAACATTTGAAACAAAACATCAGGAGGGAGAGTTTATTTTTTTAATACAACTACGCTCACCTACCACACTGTGAAGACAGGAATCCATTATCATGCAGAGAGTGATGGAGGGATTTTACATTCAGACACACTCTCTGTCTTTGTCTCTGTCTCAATGTGTCATGTATGCACATACACAGCACAAAGTTCACACCACTTAAGTATTGACTGGCTGGGGATGAATCACACCCATGAGTGTGCAGATGGGTTACAATGGATGGGGACCATCAGTAGACATCCCAGACTGCATAGATCAATGAATCCCTTGCAGGCATAGAAAAGCTACTTTGCTGTTTTCTCCGCTTTTAATACCAAAGCCTGTTTGCTTGTTTATACAACTCACAACCACCATTCATCATACCTCACAGCCATTACAGTGGACAGAAAGGATTTCATTCAAAAAAAGATTGCTGCTCCTCTTGTTTCCTTTCCATTCTTGTTTTACCTTTTTGGGATGTGTTAACTATAGCTGTCCTAGTTTTTGCTGTCTTAACAGAGCAAAGGAGACTCTTGGATGTGGGATGTGAACATTAATCTTCTCAATAATTTCATCACAGCTCACTGTATTGGTGTCTTGTTATACTCTTCTTTTCATTTCACTCACTCTGTGTTCAGTCCTCAAGCTCTGTGGTTGACAAATGGCAGAGCACACACCCTCAGTAACACATGAGCCGACTTTACTTGTGATGCTCCCCAGACTCTGCTTTACTTACTGTAACATATTGAATGGCCCTTCCATGAGGAGGAATCATCATGTTAAGATCACAGAGGGTGTGCGTCGTACTTTACAATTTGACCTTTGGCCACTTTCCAAAACCTGACTTAGCTTTACTTTAGGCAGGATTACATTTTCAAGTTGCAAGCTGGCAACGGGCCCTTCAATGTGATGCCAGTAAATTATCACCTGCAACATGCTCGCGTCAGTGTGCCCTTGAGAGAAGCACTCGATAGACCACGAGCTGTCGCACCTCAGCTGACCCTGGGCTCTGACGGGTCAAAGTGCTAAGATCTGTTTGGTATTACAGAGCCATCGCCAGAGGAGTCGGAGTCTGCCAGCGCAGACCAAACTGTATTTTAAAGCCAGAAAGCCATGAAAAAATGCGTAGAATGACTCTTTAATGCAATAAAGAAATCAAAAAGAGAAAAAAGACAATTTACTTGCGTTGAAATCTTTACTCACTACATTCCAATTAAATGCAGCTGTGTGTAAAGTATTTCATTCACTCCTGCACTAACACTTTAAATGGTTCTAAACCTCACATGCAATTCAATAATTACCAAATCGTTTTTGTGTCTTTTCAGCATTGTTCTGGTTTTGTGGCCCACAACTTACTTAATAATAACTACAGGTTAAGTATTCTGATGCATCATTTTTTAGAGATTCAATAAGTCAGTTTCTTTTTCAATTTCTTTCACCATGTTTTACAGGTGTATGACTTCTTTATGTGACAAACCAGCACTAGCATTTAAATACACATTCAGTCATGTCGAGGTTCTGCTCTTGGAAAGCATTTTATCCAGAAACAATCAACTATGGAGGTGCAGAATTTATACATGAGTTCTCCCTCATTGAGCACCTTCTCCCTATTTCTATTTCTTGTATAAAATCTAGGTGGCAGAAATCAATGTCCAAGCCAGACACAGAGAGAATGTGGTGAGCGCTGGAGCTTGATAATAGCATTGGTTCTGTGTGGCTGCAGATCTGGGTCTGCCACGGCTAATTCAATCTGTTGACTCCAGTGCTGATACTTCTGTCGCTTTCAGCATCCTGGTGAGGTAAAATGGAAACTGGAGATACAATGGTGGGAGCTCAGAGTCATGGTTAGCCAATAGCCGGATACATTGACATTACCTTGGCGGAAAGTGCAGGGATATTCATACAGTGATGTATACAAAGCATTATAATGCAAAATGACTATCACTGAGAACATTTTCCACATAATTTACTGTAACTTTCAGCTTGGTGGCACAGTTTTATGATGAAGAGAAAAATGTGGTCTAAGACAGTTTTTCAAATATTTGGTTTGCTTGATCTCCTGCAATTTTTTTCATAGCAAGCATTCAGAGTGCACCATTGAACTAATGCCTACCATACACTGGAAGACTCGGAACAGACTTTGAAAAGGCTTTATGTGTGTATGTGTGTGTGTGTGTGTGTGTGTGTGTGTGTGTGTGTGTGTGTGTGTGTGTGTGTGTGTGTGTGTGTGTGTCTATTCTGTACTTCAAGCAATCCACTGAATCTGGCATAGAGGAGATTGGTAAGCCTCTGTAAATTCATTAATTATGCTTGCTGCAACTACGTTATATTAGACGACACCAGACTGCTGATGGCTACACTAAAATGCATCATGTGAAAGCGTAGGGAGTAGTATATATGAGAAAATAACAAGAATACAGCAAAAAAAATTGGAAAAAAAATCCCTGACTAGGTGTAATTGAATCTGCATTGCTGACAACTGTTCAACATCAACCTTCAATTATTCTCAGCCCCTGGCAGAGGCAACTCGTACAAGATTTAATGATGCTTCATGGAATCTAAGGGCTTTTGTGGTGTAAGTCTAATCTTGATAACTCTCATTAAGTGAACAATCCTGAGGAAGAGTAATGAAGCTAATTTGTCAGTAATAAGAAAGAAGGAACATAACTTCACATTAGTGGCACCCAAGCTCATAACAATTCTGCCAGTAATGCAAACACATAACTGCTTTGTGAAAGATTATGAACCTCACATTAATTTCAGCATTTTTCCATTAACAGGTCTCTGTGGCTCAGCCTAATAATGCTCTTTTGCAGCTTTTTTGGACTGCAGGCTCTCATTTTACATCATTGTGTTTCTTCGTTAATCTGTTTTTCTCTGTATAATTTCCACAGAGTAGTTCTTGTGGAGAACATCCCAGAAGACATCTCCTTCATGGACAATGGAACATCCCACCTCCCTCTCTCAGTGGGGCTGTACAACTTACTGGACCGCGCCATCCGGGTTGTAGAGATAGTTTCCCCGCTGTGGCTCCTCAACTCCTCTGACTATGAATCCAGCTTCCAGCCCGCTGCTAGACAGGTAAAAGCAGGGCAAGCCTTCAGAGACTTGACTCTGCATTTATTTAAATTGTGTGATCCCTAATAACAATCAGAGACATAAAAGTCCCATTACAACAATGTAGGGACATGTCATGCATTTAATGTTTTTACATGTTATCAGCTAAATAAAAAAAGTATCACATTAAATGTACTTTCTCTGGTGAAGAATGGCCCCTGTAAGTGACATAATGTTATCACCACATTATTGGATTGTTAATGATGCATCAAAGTATAAGCAGAATTGTACTGTTGTAGCTGGTCGAGGTGAAGCTGGTTTGAAATACTTTAGATAGATACTTTTGTCCATTGATCCCAAAAATAGGGTTTTGGGCCGCCCGCCTCAAAAGAGTCACAAGGTAAATATGGGGGATCATGAGATGATTTATGGGTTAAGAGACATGGGCTATACCAATTTGCATTTAATTATACACTTTTCTCTAATCTTTTTTTGTGGTGCAATAATATATCATTTTATCCTCTTCGACAGTCACAAACCACAAAGATTAGGTCACTGCGTCAATCTCAGCAATATATTTCATAAACTTGTTATATTGTGATGTCCCATGAGGATAGGTGTAGTGAATTCCTGGACTCGGTAAACCCCGCCCACTCTACCGGCAGCTCAGTCTGTAAACCTGCACGTTTGATTCTCCTGCTTCTGTTTACAATTTTGCGGGAACCAATCACAAACTGGCTTATCTACCTCGCAAGCTTTTGGCGGGTTTAACACGATAACACAATGACAGTAGAGAAGCCACCAAGCAGCTTCTTGTTTAGATTCAACATGGCGGCCACCGAACGCCACCAAAGCGCAGTAACCTGTTGATGCCGCTGTCCCTTTTACGTCCTGGATCACCTGGATCGTTGTTCTGATTGATTGAAGGACTTTCCATTTGCGTACAGAGTTATTTGAACTGTCACTCTTCGATGTAAGTTGAGTGCAGATTTGAGTCGCGCATGCTCAGACTTAAACGGTTTATGGCAAAAAGTGTCATACTAAAATTTGTGAAATCCATGAAATATTAAACTTTTGTCATTACAAACAATAACAGAAGATGGAAATCACTTCGTAAACATTTTAGCTATCTATGGTTGTTTGATTGCCAACGTTCAAAACGCCGATCAACTGGCAACCTTTGTTGTGTTTGATTGCTAGCTTGTAGCCAACAATGACCAAACTCCGTTAAGTATGTCCATTTTTGTTCTGTATTGATATTAAAGAAGTCTCTCATTAGCATCTTGTAGGCTACTTGTCTCGAAGTGACGCATGCACAACTCAAATCTGCACTTGACTTACATCGGGGAGTGAACTACACCCGTTGGTCACGCCTGTGCAGATGTGCAGAGAAAATACAGAGCAGACTCCCCAGAACGATGCTTAATCTCGATCTATTGATTTGGGCTTGGTCTGGTGATAGCCAGACTAGTGGAGGCCTGTTGTGAATGCAAATGTGGTTCGTTGTTGTGTTGTTGTTCTGATCTGAGATGCTATATAAGCACTCTGTTGAACTCCAACTTGCTGAGATCTTCTGAGAGAAAACTCCAGTTTGCAGCGATATAGTTTTGACAAAAGCTTAATCTGAATTTAACTGGCAACTACAGCAACTATCATAAATATAACATCTTTCTCTGAATTGTGGTGGAGTAGATGTAAAGTTCATGAAATGGAAACACATAGGAAAGGTACCTGAAAATTGTACTTAAATAATGTAATATGTAATGTAATGTAGTGTGTGACAGATGAGTTAATGCATTATTTGCATTAGCTATACAACATTGTTCCTATTTGAATTTATCCACATCCCCAGGTCATTGAGCAGACTACACACCTGTCCCCTTTCATGTTTATTATACCTTAAAAGACATTAAAGGTTTTCTGCTTTAGCCAAATTAGATGACAAAATCAAAGTAGGACAACTAATGAAAAAACACAAATCATAGCGGAAAATCAATAATGTCCCTGTAGAGTTGTACTTGCTGGTAAAATACTACTCTGGGTTATTTTTAAGATGCTTGGATGTGTGTATTGACAGTTGCCAGGAGGGTTGGTCAGGCAGAAGAAAAGGATAATGAAACTCTCACACACACATACACACACACAAACACACACACACACACGAATGGAGCATGTAAGGACCACTGACAGCCTATGGCTGTTGATTGGAAAGCAATAGCTCTTTTCACAGGCTTTGGGGCAGAGGAGAGCTAATGGCCTTTCAGCTTCCAGCTCTCTGCAGAAAGCTGATTAAATAAGACAACTTATTGGGAGGGGGGCTGGACTGGAAAATTGTAAAGAGGCAAAGTTAGAGTAGCCTATAATCACAAAATATTTTTTGATCCCACGATGAGAAGAATCACTGTCAGTTCTGCATATTTCTTTTGTGGAGGATTGTGTGATAACTCAATTGAAACATTTAATTGTTATTTAGTTGTCACATACAAATGTTTATGTAAAAAAGGCAAGATCACACTTCTTTCAGATGTCACTGACGTGTTAGTTTCCAACTATCTGCAACGACATTAAATAGTGTTCTACTTCAATCCGTTTAGCTCAGACATCTTTGACTTAGCTTTAAATTGCAATTTGTCTTCTGCGTAAAAGCCTAAAGCAAACTCACCAATATCACCAAATTGTAAGACATTCTCTGTGAATAATTAGGACTACGTGTACCACAAAATCAGGCAAAATCAAGCCCACGCCGAAATAACCATGATGACAGAGTCAGAGTCAGGGAGATTGTTGTCTGAATATATATGGATTTCATGTATCAGTGGATGTTTTATGATGTGTTTCCCTCAGGGCAGGGCTCTGTTGTCTAGGCTGCAAGGGCTGAAAGCTAAAGGAATCCAGCTGAAGATCTCCAGCGGGATGATCGACTCGACTGAGCTTGGGATGCTCGCCAAACACAGTCAGCTCTATCTCTCACTGTATTAACCATTATGTGTGTCTGTGTCTTAAAACATGCTGCAACTTAGCTCTGTCTGTGGACTGTTTGTCCTGGGTTTGTCTTGCTCAGCTCAGTCAATCTTTATATTTCCATATTTCCCTTGATATGTCTTTGTGTTTAATTTTCTTGTTGATCCTGTTTCTGTATGTGGCTAGATCTGCTTTTATCCTTCTACTTGTCTCACTTATAACTTCCTTTATTTCAAAAGCATTGTCGTTCTGCCTTTTGTCTTTTTATTGATTGCTGTGTCTCTCTCTCACTCTATTTCTAGATGCTGAAGTCCACTATGTGAACATGACAGCGCTGACCAAAGGTCAACTCCACTCCTCCTTCTGGGTGGTCGACAGAAAACATTTCTACATCGGCAGCGCCAGCATGGACTGGAGATCCCTTGCCACTGTATTTAAAATCCACCACACATCACAGCACACACAGAAACACACACATATGTTACTGTAACAGATACTGTGGCAGAAAATGCACAATCTCAGTCCTGTAAATTCTAAAGCAGCAATGTGACACAATCTCTACAAATTGTTACATTTACAAATCACAACTTACACCCTCTGTGGTCATTTTGTGTCCAACAGATTTACATGAGATTTAATTACATAACAAGTTATGTATCTCCTAACATAAATGCTTTGATAACATTCTACTGGCTTAGATATAAAATTACAGCATTTTATTTGAAAACATCTGAAATAACTTCCAGTAATATCATGATCGCCCGTTAATTCATTTGGCAAATACAGCCAGATTTTAGATATCTCGTACCACGATATTAATAATTCACAATTGTAATACACAAGTCCTTTATTTTGAAAAATTACTTGATGTTTACAAGTCCCACAAGGTTTCACTTTTTAATTTGTGTATTTTTTTTTTTTTTTTTTTTTTTTGGAAAATTCAGTTCTTACTGACAACACTACTGTACTAGTTGTTAACCCTTTTAAAAACATTTGTACAGATAGCAAGTTTATATTGGTCATAAGTTACATGTCAGTGTCTTCTTTTTCAAAAAGTCATAGATGGAGGGGGGGGGATGGGTATGGGCATGCAGGGTGGGGTTAAATGCAAAAATAGAAAGTAGACATTCTTTCATCTTCGTCTTCAAAGCTGAGATTCTTGCACAGTTCATTAAAGTGCGGACCCAATTGTGTGACACCTAGAGTTGTCAAATTACACTGTGCATGTTGGTGTGTTTGGATTGAGATAGAACAGGCTGTGTCAAATAAGACTTTGGTCTGGGATCTAAGCTTTATTAAGAAATACTTTGCTCACTGTAAGGAGAATGAGAATGTACAAAATAAAAGAGAGACAGAGAAGGGAATTTAGGAGGCACAAGCTAAGAAGCTGAAATTTAGAAGGGCCTCTTTGAAATGAAAATGCAGTAGAAGGCAGAGAACTAAAATTGACAACACAAAAAAGAACCACTGTAGTGTCTTTCCACCCCTGCTGTCGCCGAAGGCCTGTTATTAGATGAGACTATGGCATGACAGGGGGAAGGTGTGTGTGTGTGTGTGTGTGTGTGTGTGTGTGTGTGTGTGTGTGTGTGTGTGTGTGTGTGTGTGTGTGGAAAGGAATAGCTTTCTTTGCACTGATTACGTTCATGGGGATGTAGTGAGATCTGGTGGGAAGTGGTTACTCTGCAGGTGTGTGTGTGTGTGTGTGTGTGTGTGTGTGTGTAAAGGTGGATAGATGGATACAAACTGGTTAAAATGACTTGCAAAAAAAGGGAACTCTGATGTTGATGGAGACATTGGACAGCATTTTTGTTGATAATATTGAGCAAAAACACAAAGATATTGATGTAAATGTGTGCCGTCTCAATGCTGGTGGTGATCTAACAGAGATTGTGTTCATTCTCCAGAGGAAGGAGCTGGGTGTGTTGGTGTATGACTGCAGCTGTCTGGCTCTGGACCTCCACAGAGTGTTCAGCCTCTACTGGGGGCTCCAGTATAGAGACTTCATCCCCTCCTTCTGGTCCAAGCGCCTTTTTGCCCTCTTCAACAGGGACACACCACTGGAGTTCACTCTCAACAGCACAAAGGCTCAGGCCTACGTCTCGGTAAGTGACAGTGAGTGATAACATTAGTTTGTATTGTTCATCAGAAAAGGTTCAAATCTGTTCCTTTTCCTGGTGGATATTTTAACATGCCAACCCATAATTAAGGAGGAATTTTGTATTGATGGCACAAGTAAAGAAAAAAGGCTTGTATGAAAGAGTAAGACTCTAAAAGCCAAAAGATGTATTTAAAGGGATGTGTATAATTTAAAACATAAGACATCTGTCAATTTTTTGACGCCAAAAGCTAGAATTTGTTGACTACTTTACAGCCTCAAGTATCCTAGTAACTAACTGCAAACTACTGCAAAGTATCTATATCAGATAACAGCATTCAGTGGCCTTCCATTGCAAACACTCAGAAGGATATTACATATAATTGATGGCTGACATAATTCAATGTTATTTGTCATTTGAAACGGGATGTTTCAACAGACTGTTCAAAAGTGACCTTCAGTACATGGTTCATTTTTGCCTGACTGGGATTCTGGGACAAGTTATTTCAATTGTGGAAAACTACAGCAGCCCCTTTTCACTGTATTTTGACATCTTAAATCAGAAAAGGTGCAGAAAAGGTGCAGGTGTAATTATTAACATTAACAACTGCATTGTGTTTAAGTAAGCATGCTGCATGCAGGTTCACCGGAATGATTTACTGGAACAACTAATGGAACTGAGCCATTGTCAGGGAGATTTGTTTCACCTGTGCGTTTCCTGTTAACACAAGTCAATGAAAAGGTCTAATATGCATGATTTTGGACGCTCTATATCATGAATAGGGAGTGATTTCTGACACAGCCCAAGAAAGTTAGCGCCCTGCACATCCACACAGTTGTTTTGAGTTACTCTGACTGATTAGACCTCAGCTCAATTTGAAGTTGGCCAGGGTAATGCTTGGAATTATGTGAGGTGACAAATGACGATGATAAAGGTTTATGTCCCACCTTAACATAACAACGTATGGCAGGAGACTCAGGGAGATGTCAATCTGTGCATCCACACAATTCTTAGAAGTTGGGGGTGGGAATCACCTGAGGCCTCACGATATGATATGGAATTGTCAAGCAGACAAACTGACCAACACATATATATTAATATATACTTGGCGTCTGTGTATGGATGCAATATTGCCATGGAAAATTTCGAGATACTATAGATTTTTTCCCCCACCCTTACTAAGAAGGGGTCTAATCAGGCTAAATGAGTGAAAACACCCGTGTGCTTAGCAAAGCCATTGTAATGTTATCAGTTTCAACTTTGCTGAGCCTGCTATGACAATTCAAAATGTCTGCTCTGAAAAAGATATCTTATCAGAACAGTTGCAGTCCATATCATCTGAAATTTGACGAGATATTCAGGTTTTACATGTTAAGGTTAAATAGGGACTCTAACTTTTTAAAGTACAGCACACTCAAGTGTAGTAACCATCTCCAGTGTAGGGGACAGTTTGTAAATTTTTCATACAGAGTAGTCTCTAAAGGACACTGTGTCTTTCAGTGTCATTTTCTTCTTGGAGATGAGTGATGGTGATGTCATCCTACCTGCTGTAGAAAACTGTTAATGTGGCTGGGCTGTCCATCTCTAACAGATTAATATCAACACACAAAAAGCACACACTCGTAGTTAAACATTCACAGGTGGCTTTGTGCAAGACATGCACACAGACACACAAATAAAACAAAGGAAGACGATCAAATCCTAATGGCCATTTGAGTGAACAATAAAGATGATTAGAGCTGAGTTGGTTGGTGTGATAATAGTGCTGATAACAATCATGATGGTAATTCTGCATAGTATTTTGATTCCTTTCTGAGTCACTGCGGTTATACAATGCTCAGACCATTTCTTATGTTTCTTCGAAGAGGAGTACACAGTCACCAGTTGTGTACCCTCTCACCATCCAACACTTCCTAATTGTCTTGCCTGTCTTTCTCCCTCTGATAACAGAGCTCCCCAGATGTGTTCATCCCTAAAGATCGCAGCAGTGATCTTGAAGCCATTTCCAGGATCATCCAGGAGGCCCGCCACTTCATATATATCTCTATAATCGATTACCTGCCCCTCCTCAGCCGCAACGCTCACAGGTTAAAACCACCGTACCGCTTTTGAAGTTGCTTTTCTTTGAATTTCTTTGGACAGGCATTTATCATCAAAAGCTTGGATGCTTTGCTTTGGTTCAGGTGCTTAAACTCTGTGTGCCCACATTTGGCTGTGTGCTTGTATCTGTGCCAAGGTACTGGTCCCGTATTGACGGTCTTATCCGGGAGGCTCTGATCCTGAGAAAAGTCCGGGTCCGTCTCCTGATTAGTTGCTGGGAAAAGACTCATCCACTTACTTTCAACTTCATCTGGTCCCTGAGGAGTCTGTGCATGGAGCAGGCCAACTGCTCAATGGAAGCTGTAAGTAAAAGGCCACCACGTCCTAGTTTCAATTAATTATTTAAAATGGTTGCTTTGTCAGTGCTCACTATGTGTGTGTGTGTGTGTGTGTGTGTGTGTGTGTGTGTGTGTGTGTGTGT
>NC_045749.1:6216048-6239679 GCF_008692095.1 Etheostoma spectabile | reverse complement strand
TGTGTGTGTGTGTGTGTGTGTGTATGTGTGTGTGTGTGTGTGTGTGTGTACGTGTGCGTGCGTGAGTGGGTGTAGAAGATTTTCAACGGCAGAGTCCAGAGGGATGGCAGTCTCCAGGGAATAAACCACAACAGGTTTATGGTGACAGACAGATCCATTTATTTAGGTAAGCTCATTGACTAGACTTTATGAGTCATGCAGATCTCTACTGCAAATTATTTTATTTTAGTTTGTGTACGGATTAATCAAATAAGAAACAATGTTAGAGCAGCTGGTAGTCACGTTTTTGAAGTTTAGAAAGAGCCAGGCAAGCTTTACCCATTGACAATGTTTAATGATTGTTGGTCATCTTGGCATGGTGTTGGTGACTTATTGTGGTCACTTATTTGTTTCTTCCTTGGTGTCCTGCAGGTAACCTTGACTGGGTGGGGAATGAGTTTAGCTTTAATGCAGGAGCAGGACTCGTGATCAGTCAGCCAGAGGGCATCGAGGAGAGGAACTCCACAGTGGTGGAGCAGCTACGGGCTGCATTCGAGAGGGACTGGTTTTCACGTTACACCCGCTCCCTGCAGGCCAATAAGATCCCTGTCTGCAACAAGCCCCAGATCAAAAGGCTGGTGCCATTCAAAACTAACCACTTAGACAATGGACCAGTGATTATGAGACCAGGCCAGCACGATATCAAACCTGTACCAATGAGACACAATCACAAGGATGATGGACAGAAGGCAGTTAAAACCAAGTACACTGATGACAGACTAAGCAAAGTTAGTCGCCAAGGCAAGGCCAATGGACTGGTGCCAATTATAGACAGTTACCAAGAGAGGGGACGAGTCGAAATGAGTCACCTTGATAACAGACAGGTAGAAATCAAAGGTAATTACGATGACAATCCAAAGGAACCATCCAGTCTGTCAGCTGAGAGCAGCGGCAGCCGAGAGCTCTTTAACAGGTCCCTGTGACCACAGAGCTTGATGTGTTTGCTTTCACTGAATGATGAGAACTACTCTCTTTCAGTAGCAATGGACTTAACAAACTGGGTCTTTGTAGCATCTTGTTGATGCCATTTTGAAGAAAACAAAAACTTTTAAGATTTAAGTAATAACTGGTTTGAATAAATTACCTGGTACTTGATCGTGTTCATGGAAGAACTCAGGAAGGAAAGTGAACGCTCCACTGCAGCCTGGCACTTTTGATGGATTTTTTTTAGGAATGAAACCAAAACATTTTGATTTGGAAGCAACATCGATTTATACACTGTAATAATAACTTACAACCTTACTACTAATGTAAGTTTTTTTTCTCTCCTTGTTGAGATCTTGTCAAACTAACAAAATCTTGCAATCTTATTGATTGCCTTATTATTGTGTCACTTTAGATGTTTGTCATAATTGATCACCCTTTAAAAGGGAGAACTCACGCCTGCATGCCTATGCAGAGATGGAAAGCAGAGCAGCACATGTAGCTACACTAGCAACATTTATCATTAAAGATGCACTCCAAAGTAGCGGAAGACTTACAACATAGCTTTACTTTACATGTTGTGTAAAGTCAAAATTGCAATTTAATTTCCACTCACAAGAACACAATAACAATAACATTGCCATTAGTCCTGCAATAGAAACAACCACATGACTAATTTAGAGTGCTGACCCACAGTTCAGGAGCTGATCAAATCATGTCCACAATGTTTTAATCTCAATATCTAAGATGTAAAGTATTCTTACAAATGCTATGTTGTGTTTTATTGGACAAAAGGAGCAGTTCACTTAGAAGAAGGGGCCAGAGGGTCTCTGCTGTCAAATCAATACAATGAATTTTTAACAGAGCTTGACAGTTGCAGTTGCAGCAGTTTAACCTCAAGGACACTGTTTCCTGTAATGGCATGCCTGTGACTGAATATATATTATCTTTACTGTGTGGAGCTAAATAGATGTGATTGCTAGTAAAGAGCAATTAATTTACTTTTGACTAAAAGCTAAATAATAAACATTCCTTTGCATTTTGAATGATTGCATGTCGGTTTAAGACCTTTACACACTATTTGCTGTAAGTTTATAATGTAGGATAATTTTAACTTCCAGGCCATAAATCAAGAAAACACAAAAACATTTCCAGAGAAAGGCACATAGTGATGTCTTCATCACCAATTCCCAGGGTCTCAATGAGTGCTTTCTCTGAGTTTACTGAGCAGGAAGAATAATTGCACACATTATTTCTGCCAGAAAACTAAATTTGTGGTGAGAATGCATAGAAGGTTTAGCTGTAACCATAAAGAATCAGGCAGTCATGTGTACTAAAATTATATATCACTTGATTTTTGGTGGATACCATTTGATGGTATTCTGTTTCTGTATTTGTGCCTGCTTTTTTTTTGTAATACAGGTCAAATCAAGCCACAAAACAGACTTAGACCGGTCTTGCAGTGAGTCATAACAGATATTGACACACAGCGCTTGACAATTGTATTCTGGTCATAATGGATAACTCCTGCCATCTAGAGGATGTCTTGAGAAAGAATATTTCTTTTCACACTTGCAAATTGACATGATAGTTGTTGTTTTTTAAATCAGTCTTGATGAAGAATACATGTTTGTTCAAATCTACCGTTTATGTGCCAATTCTTATCAAATGTATAAAAGGCAGCAACATGGGACTGTTAGTGGTTTTTACTGCAAACATTTGAAGTGAAATGCTATCATATGATATGGTGATACTATATTTTTCGCACAGTAATGTATGACGTTTATAGTATTCAAATATAAATCAAAATAATGTAATAACAGTTCCATGTTTAATTTTAACATGCATCAAACAAAAAACGACTTTATCTTATGCTGTATGTGCCCTAACCAGTCTCTGTTTGCGCAAGACACAAGCATTAAGTCATCCAAAAACTGAATCTTTTGTGAAATATTATATATGAAGCACACAATCAACAATATGAAGAACACAATCATCTATTTAATTTGTAGAACCGTTTCTCCACACAGAGTGTATAGAACTTTATCTAAATAATAATGTCCACATGTTTTCATGTGAAGCACCACTTCAGCTTACTGTATTGCTTGTAAGCTGACAGCTGGTCAGACTCAGTACTTCATGCTGCTATTATCTATGATTGTTACATTGGGGGCAGGAATGTTGCTAATGTACGCTGTACCCAAAGCCTTGTGTTTAGTTGTTCTTTAACTATTTTGATAATTCAAAACAGTGACTATTTTCCAGTTAGTGGGGACCAGGACTACACCTTTAATCAGCAACAGTTTACAATCTGCTACATGCAAATTACATAATCCAAGTAAACGCATTAGGAATGTTTCTGTGTCACCTGTCCGTCTCTCCATTCCTATAGTAATCTTGAGCAATGTTCACTGAATCCTCTGTGAAAATTACTGTTTTCCTGAAGTCAGAAGGGTAGATGGGTTTGAGGTAGCTGCAAAGTTGAACAGACGGAAGCACTGCTACTATTTAAATGCTCACTGTAAAAGTGTTTTAATGTCGCCTACCTTTATTCTATTGAACTGTTTCGGCATGACTGCTGCTTGCATGCCCTGCCTTTATGAACTGTTCACAGTAGCTATGAACCTTTCTAGAGATAATGATAACAATGAAAGCGTATACCTTTAAAAAAAAATACAGAAGGAATGTATATTTATTGATTACTCTTGTTAATGCACACTACTGAATTATATGACTGCTATGTTTTTACTCTTAATAAAAAAATGAGTACTCTTAGCTTTTGTGTGTGTGTGTGTGTGTGTGTGGGGGGGGGGGTTGTTGTGTATATGTGTGCTAAAGTATAAGTGACTTGTGTTTCCTCAACACAAAGGCTGTTAATTAAAGCAGAGGGTGGCTTACATTAGAAGTTAATCCTCAGTACATCACTGTCAGTCAGGCCCTATGTAGCCTGAATGGACAGGCCTTTGGCTAAACAGAGGAGTATTCAGGTTTCCAGAGAAGCATCTTCTCTGATTGCAGACAGAATAATGTTTACCTGATTCTACCGAACCCAATTCACTCTAAGGTTAAAGCAGCAAACACATCTAACATGTTGCATTTGAATCAAATAATACAATACAGGATACAAACATTTACAGCCAACATTTTATCTATTGTGGTATGCCAATTGTAACTCATGCCCAGTGGTGCCAAAGCATTTCCTCAGCCCACAAAGGAACACTTAATCCTTCAATTTATCAGAAAGGAAACAAAAATCCAATTCAAAATCACCAAATTTGGAGATACATGGTTTTCATTGGACAGGAAGATGTAGCCTACACAATTCTAATCTGTAGAATAACTAAAGCTGTCAGATAAATGCAGTGGAGTAGAGAGTAGGCTACACTATTTGCCTCTGAGATGTAATAGAAAGAAAGAATAAAGTAGACAATACAAATAGGCTCAAATAAAATGCAGTAGGCCTACCACGATTTGGCCTCGTACAGTGTTTGAGTAAATGTACTTAATTACATTCCACCATTGGACTGCATATAGCTGATACACACAAGAAAAGGTGTTATGAAATAAAGTGAAAATGGAGAAATAAAATGAAATGGACAGACAGCAGCATCCATAGGCCTGCCTACCTGTGCCTGCTGGTACTCGTCCGGGCTCAAAAAGCAGGGGACTTACGTAACGGTTACCTTAGCAACCGATTAGGCGTCACTACTGTGGGCTGCAAATTCATGAGTGCGCTTTTCTTTCCGGAGACCGTCCCGTCCCATCCCGTCAAGAGTGGGGAAACAGCCACTGTGACGCTCAATGGCAAAGCGTTAATGAAGGACAATAAACCAGATGTCTTTTTCCACCTGTTTGGATTGTGTATATTCGCGGTGTACCGTTAGTGGAGCTGGACACGCCGACCTGACGAACATCGCTGTGCTGGTGGTGTGGTTGTTACCCAGCGGCAGCCAACATGGCTGAGGATGACAGTGAATGGGTTGTAGAAAGCATCGTTGGCTACCTGGGAAGTCCTGAATGGGTCATTCCTGTCACGGATTTTATGGAAAACAAATGCACAGGTAAAAACAGGTTATCCGTTCAGTCTCGGACATAAAGCTTCCCTGGAGGTGTGCACTGTTAGCGCGGTGGCTCAACTAGCTAGCTTAGCTATGTTTTTGTTGACATAGCGTTATTTGTACTTTTGATAACTCAGCACTTAATACACGCATTTTTGTGAGTTTATCAGACTTTTGAAACATTTGCCTTGACATAAAACAACAAAGGAAACAGGAGTCGATAAAGATACGTTAGAACTCAGTAAAGGTTAACGTAGGGAACATAGCTAGCAAAGTAGAAATCTGTTAGCTGGCTAGCTAAGTGACCATGTAGCTATATTAGCGTTAACTTACTATGGGCAATTAACGTTATTAAACATACATAGCTAGCTAGGTAAATAAATACAGTTTAGGTTTTTCAAAAGGCTCCTATGGGCACAGTATAAAAGTTAAATAAACTACATTTATGTATAATATTCATCTGGCCTTTTCTTAGTTTTTGATGACGAAGATGAAAATAAGTTATCATACACAGAGATCCACCAGCAGTATAAGAACTTGGTGAGTACAGTCTTTGGTCCACATGTCTCAAACTTCTTCATCAACATTACTCATTAGTGGTTTTACATTGTTGACTCATCAAACTGGACTGATGTAAGCTGCTTTGCTTTTTAAGGTGGAGAAGCTGTTGGAGAATTACATGCAGGACGTTGGCATCAACGAGCAGCAGTTTCTGGATGCATGCACCTCTCCTTTTGCCAAATCCAAAACACTGCAGGTAAGTTAAGCTGCAGGTAAGTTAAGCTGCCTGTTCGCACACCACTGTCAGCCTGCCGGTCAGCCTGCGGTCAGCCTCCCGGTTAACCTGAATCAAGATTCAAGGATGGGATTTGCTTACACAACCCCCCAGTTATACTACTTTGTACTTGGTGCCAAACATAGCTAGTCTCCTCCATGGCAGATTTGTGTTTTCCTGTTGAATCAGCAAAATGAGAATTCAGTTTGTAATATGATCTACAACTGGGGGGGGTAAATCACACATTTTATCACGATACAATACTTAATTGATTCTTTGGACGATACAAAATATTTTAACTTTGTATAGAGAATATCGGATCGTTGAGGATTGAATCGAGACATCTGGATGTTTGGATCTGTCCTATTTCAGTGCCATGACTTTGTCAGGCTGAAGTGTGTTACCCAAACAGTGTCCTAAATGTACATTACACTAAGCGTGCATACCTCCACCATAGCTATGCAAATGTGATGACGGGTCAATTCCAAGCAACAGATTTTCATCAAAAGTTATTAATCCTTTGCCTGTACCTTGGTACATCAAGAATCTCATGTTTTCATAACGTTACCTAAAACTTGACATGACGTACTCCTGTATTGCTGTTGTCACCTTTCATGTTTGTTTGTGTGTGTCTATGCTCCTGTGTATCTAGTGTAAAAAGCATGGCCAAGCATATACATTTTAATGGTGCAACCAAAAAATACACTTTGATCACATAAAGTTGATATGGATACAAGTCATGTTTTGAATGTAAGTGTGTCTGTATTGTGTCTGTGTGTAAAAAGTTGTAACTGTTTGCCCTAGCTGTTTGAGACAACAACTTTCCAAATAACGGGAAGTTTTAACCCTATATAAATACACATTTTAAGATTATATAAGTTACAGTTTCAACATTTTTTTTTTTAAAGTGTATTGTTAGATTTCCCTTGGCACTGATCAACAGGTATAATATGGCTGTGCCAGATTGGCACAGATGCAGATCTGGATTTCACCGCAATCCTCAGAAGACTTGGATCTCATTAATTACCACTGAGATAAATAGTGAATGGGGTGGCAGTAGCTCAGTCTGTAGGGGGTTGGGAATAAATTTAAATGTAAAGTTCTTCTATAGAACTATATAGTGCTTTTCAAGTCTTAACGACTACTCAAAGCGCTTTTACATAGTACAGGAACCATTCACCATTCACACACAATCATAAACTGTGGGCAAGGCTGCCGTAGAAGGTTAACTTATAATAAGACAAACTCTCACACACATTTACACTCCGATGGACCGCATCGGGGGGAACTCGGGGTTCAGTGTCTTGCCCAAGGACACTGCGGTATGGAACTGCAGGAACCACCAACCTTCCAATTGGCAGGCGACGGCTCTACCACTGAGCCACAGCCGCCCCAGAATAGGAGGGTCACTGATTCAAGTCCCCATACATACCAAAATATGGTGGTGGACGGGTTGCTGGAGAGGTGCCAGCACCTCGGCAGTGCTCATGAGCACGGCACCGAACCCCCAACTGCTCAGAGTCGGCCTGTCTATTGACAGATACAGCCCCCTCACTCTGATATCTGTGATAATCTCTGACATCTGTAATGTGTATTCTAAAAACAGATGACCCTGTGGGATTAATAAAGTATAAATTATTATTATTATTATTATTGTTAAATTTTTTGTAGTTTGTAGAATCAACGCATGATACTTTTTAGTTGCTTTTCGGGTTTAACTTTATCGTAGATTATTTCACCTTTGTGTCCTGGATAGTGAATTCGACTAGGCCTAAACATAATACCTTTATTAATTCTAAACATAATACCTTAGTTAATTCTGAAGGGAAAAAAGCTAAAAAAAAAATAAGATTAAAGCTTGGGCTCCTTTTAATTTATAATCTTTATCTCAGACAGTTTTATTGCATAACTCAGTAAATTTGTTATGACTAACGTGAGCACATGGCACTATATCCTCACTGAAAAAGCATCCACACTGAGAGGTCTTGACTTTCAGTTGTTGACAATTGATTTAAGGTTAGTCAGAAAGATTTACCTAGCATTAGCCTAGTGGGGGAGAGACTTTTGAATTTAGACAGGAAGCTAATGTGAAGATTAGGCCTAAGTACCTCTGTTAGCGTACATACTGTCCTGATATACAGTTCAAGACTATAGGAACTATTATTATTGATATTTTATTTATATATATTTTATTGTTTCGGGTTAGATAATCTAATAATAACAGACACCTTTTTCTGGAAAGTTTATATCACTAAATTTGGTCAGAGCATTGTTTTTAAAAAGAATGAAAGAAACATGTTTGAAATACTGAAGCTAAACCAAGCGGATTGTTGTTTTAAAGTTCATATCCAGTCAACGACTGCCAAAGGTTTTCAAATATCTTGATTGTTTTCTGTGAAATATTCTTTAGATCTCAGTGATCTTGACAATGTAGAAGTGTTGCTATGCAAGAGTAATGTTTAGCCTTCTAAATAAGTTTCATACCCAAACAATATCTAACATGTAAATAAACTGTTCTTTAGCTGACAGAATGATAACTGGCATCAAAAAGACACATCATGTTTAGAGTGTATCAGCACTCAAATGTACTGGGGGTATATAGCTGTGTAAACCTAAAGTTCTCACAGACACTCTAACTTGTTGGAATGCCATCCATTCATTATAATTACTGTGGGCACAGTGATTTTACATGCTCTATGTGGTTGTTGTTTTTGTTTTTCAGTCAGTGTTCCAGCCAGTTCTCGCTACAGATGACTTCCAGATATTTCGCTCAATGATGGTCCAAAAGAACATGGAGCTACAGCTTCAAGCCCTCAGGGTCATTAAAGAAAGGAACGGTAGGCTGAATTAACACACATACGTACACCCAAACACACACTCACAAACAGGAAAACAGTACTGATTTAGCTGCAAGTAATATGGCTGCTGTGTGTGTAGGGGTCCTCCCAGAGTGCCTGACTGATGGTGCGGACGTAATGACGGAGTTGCAGGATCAAGAGATGAAAATCCTACAGGAAGTTCTCAGGTAAGTCAGCTGTACACTCACTCACTCTTTCTCTCTCTCTCTCTCTCTCTTGCATGGGAACCACAATGAAATTTGGCAATTGAAACAAGGAGTTTAACTTCTTAGATATCCTGACCTGATCTCACTTCCAGCAAAGTTGATTATGAGTGTGCATGAACAATAGATACAAAGGTAGAATCAAAGAAATAATATGGTTACTGAATAGTGGAGTTGTGATATTATGGATAGCAATGATGATTGCTATCCATAACATGATCTTTTCCTCATGTGGCTTGACCTTTTACTCTCTTAATTCTGATAGCACAAAAATCAGCTGTGTAAGATTGCACTCATTAACAATGTTTCAATCCTCAACTTTTTGTGAAGCTCACATATATATATTTATGTTATTGCACATGCAACAAACTATCACACTAAATTGAATTGATTTGTGTTTCACTGAAATATAAAAAATAAAAGCATTTTGTAAAACATCTTACACTTTAGGTCAGAAGATGTGTGGGTTATTTTTTACTTACTAATTAAGTCAGTCATCATGTGATTAAATATATTTTTTTCAACATTTTACTGTTACTGATATTTTCACATTTTCTCCATGCATCCATCCATTGCCTGTATGTGTCCTGGCGTCTAGAAGCTCGTGGCCCTGCTCTTTAATGGGATTTTGCTAGTAGCAGCCTGGCCAAGTAGAACACACTGAGTCTAATGGAGCTGCAGTTAAGCTCCTTAGGGTCAAGCTAATTTAGGTTGGAGGGATTGACACTAAACAAGCAACTGAGAGAAATAGTATGTTTAACCACTTTGTCTTACCAGGGTACCTTAACTGCTTATCAGAGCTGCAATATTCTCCATTTCCTCCCTTCTATCACCACTCGTTTCAGTTAATGTCACTATGATCTGAAAACCAAATTGGAGAGACTTCAGACACTCCCAAGATATAAACAATTTTACTCCAATACATTTTCCTTTTCACGTTTTCTTATTGTCTTCTGGGATACATTTCCTGACAACACATACTGCCAATATAATGCTTTTCTGCAACTGATTCTCCAGCAAGTCTTAACGTATGCAAGTTGACTATCATTCTATAATTTTCTTTACAGTTTGGGTGAAAACGTCATGCGCTGACAGAAGATCCTTAGTGAGGAAGTGTACCTTGTGACAAAAAAAATTAATTGATAAAATTTGTTTAATTGTGTTATCAGTCTCATAAAACACAGCTTTTCTTTGAAAAATTAAATAATAAACCATCTCTTTATTTGCACACCTACTGGTTAATGCTTTGCGCAAGTTTCCTCTAAGGCAATTTAAGTTGTTTAAAGAAATCAAATTAAAGGATCTGTGTGTGGTGCCCCGGTGATGCCTGTGAGCAAGCTGGGGCATAGCTATTATCCGTGGGAAATCCTTGACGTTGCTGTCTTATTCTAGTTTCTAGTCCATTTCGGCCATTTGCCAAAGGTTAAATAATAATAATAACGCATTTATATAGGGCTTTTTTAGGTACTCAAAGTCGCTTTTACGTAACAGGATGAAAGATCATAAAGAATGCAAAAAATTGGATAGGAGCCTGGGCTAGTTGGCTGAGCTGTGGAAAGCCAGTTGGAATAAGTGAGTTTCCAGGCCCCTTTTTAAAGATGGCCCCTTAGTTGTAGTTGGGGAGGGTGTTGTAAATAATCAGTAGAACCTGCTTAACTGTAGATTAACTAAACTGTTATCACAACTGGGCTTCTAAACACACTCTAAAAAACCGTCCAAGTGGGCTCTTCAATTGTTTATAGCAGGACCAGTTAAGGCATTTCAGGCTTTGCAAAAGAAAGTACTTCTGCTTGTGCTAATTTATGCATAGGGGGAATTCCAATCAAATCTAATATTTATTTTTCTCTCCTGCTACTTTGTCTTCAGAAAGTCAAAAGAGGAGTATGATGAGGGAATTGCCAGGAGGCTGCTATTAGAAAAAGAGGTTGGCTCCACCTCCAGCGGCTGCTTTGATAAGCCAATGGCAAAAAGCAGTGAAGCCCAGAATACCACCTCTGCTCCGAGTCAGCAAAGCAACACTGCCAAAGTAAGACATTGTGAGCTGTATGAGCCAAATTAGACCAGTAAGACCAGCAGCATCACTGTGTTACCTTTGTTGGACTTCGATCTCAAAGTTTAGACGTGCAGTGCCTGGTAATGCCAATTCTTAGTGGTTATAGCCAACATCCCCTTTCCTCTTAAAGACCGATCTCTCTTTTATAACGAGACACCGTCTCCAATGTGTTGTTTTTTCCATGTTAAGGCCAAAGCTGAGGGGAAAGGTGACAGCAGCTGCAGTAATGGTCACCACGCCCCACTAGTGAACGGAAACACTACTACTGAATTTAATCTGGTAACTGAACCATACATGTAGAAATATTTTAATTAGTGGCCTTATAATATGCCACAGCCTATTGCTAAGTCTGAGGATGCATTAATGCCATTTTAACCGTATCTGTGAAAGCTAACAGTGTTAAAGGGTAAGTAAAGGTAAAACAGAATACATGTGAATTGGGTAGAAAATAAAGTTCCTGTTGTCAGATATTTGGCCAGCTCTTTAACAGGTAAACATAAGTGATTTTCTCTGATATCAAAATGTACTGTATGGTACACGGGTATTGGCATGATATTCAAAACCGAAGTATTAGTGCATCCTGAAGGGGAAGATAGTAACTTTTCTGTTTGCTAGCCTGCGTAGTAGGGAGGCTATGTAAAGGCTTTGTAGTTTTGAAGCATGTGAATTAGGTTGCGTGTGTAATATCATAGACATTCGCTGACTGCAGGATGACTGGGAAATGTTTCTTGCATTATAGATATTATTAACAATTTGATGTGAAACATTGTTTTTAGATATTTAGAGGCCATTTTTGTGCACACACTGACTCAGACCAGTTCGGTACCAATCAGAGCTTTACTGTCAGTAAGTTAAGTGCCTGCTTAGTCAGTTACCAGCAAAATAAGAGAACGATTATCAGGTCAATTGGAATATGTGGTTTATCTTTTTCAGTGTCCAGCAGTTCAGCAGTGTGTCTACAATAATGTAACAGTATCCAGTCCGTCACATTACTGTAGAATCTAAAGTAATGTGACAGTTTAAAATGTTTCTGTGACAGTTTCTGTATGACACACTTGTGCCTACAAGTCCACAATCAGAGGACTGTATGTGGTGTTGGAGCTGCAATAGCATGTTGCAATAATTTGATGCAGTGTTTGTGTCGTCTGTATTAATAACATGCATTATACGTTAAACATGTATTCATTTGTTTGGGTCCCTCCCTCCAGGGAAACAGCAGACCTGCCAAAAATCACGAGAGCAAGACGGCTGCCCCTGGAGGTGGGGATAAGAAAAGTGCAGCTAAGAGCAACTCCACGTCTAAGCCCACACCAGGTATCTCCGAAGAACTTATCTTTTTATTCTTATTAAAACTCCCCACCACCTCTTCAGTTGTTTGTTGTCTTTGTAGACGATAATCTCTCATCGACTTCTAACTTTGAATTTATCTGCAAAAAAAAATGTTGTTTTTCTCCGTAGATTGAGATCCTTTGTAGCTAGTAGCAAACATTTTTTTGTTTTTCAGAGTAATTCAGAGTTTTATGCTCTATTGTAGCACTAATGAGTACTGCTACTGAGTAGCTGCAAGATACCAAATTAATTTTGAATATGCGTGTGCAGATTGTGGCAGTAACGGTGTGGAATCCAAAGTCCTTCCAGCAGTGAGAGCACCAGTAAAGTCCAGCGAACCCTCCATCAGCCTGAGTCCCGGTACCAAGGAGCAGGGCAGCAGTCAGACTGCAGCCGAGACATGGCTGGAGGAGGCACACAGGGAGGCTGGCTTCTCTAAGCCATATACTGTAAGTCTTTCCTTGCCCTGGTTTCATTAAACACAGTTGTGATGACAGATATTTAATTCTATCATAACCAGATTCAGCTGAAGAAACTTCTGAATGTGTCTGACTGTTTCATGTTTTTTCTTCACTCTGTGTCACTAACTACGGTGAATCAATCTTCCTTCACAATTCATCTGTGTGTGTGTGTGTCGGTGTGTCGGTGTGTAGTGTGTCCATTTCCATTCTATTTTACAACTGTCAGCTGGTAATGGTATGTGGACGAGCGAATCGAAGATTCTGCAATGGACAGTGTTGCATTGTGTGAGAGATTATTTGCCCCAAGTGAGAATGTTACGTGTGAAATGGAACACTAGACTAGGCAAAATGCCAATGTTGTTTTCAATAAGAAAACATTAGCACATATGAGGCCGATCTACTTTTCCATGTTGAAGAGCATTAAAATGAGAAATAATGATGGGACAAAAAGAAATCAAGGAACATTTAAAATAGATGAAAATGTGTGATTAATTGCGAGTTAACTATGACATTAATGTGATTATCACGATTAAATATTTTAATAGTTTGACAGCACTACCAATAATATAGTCTATCTCCATAATACATTCTATCTCAATCCCCATAGAAGGTTGTTGTCACTGAAAACTAAATGTCATTGGGTCATTGTTAATGCCATTGTACCGGTTTATCCTTCAATTCATTGAGCAGATGGATATTCGAAGACATTTTAGCAGAGAGAAAGAGCAGGAGATTGGCAGGGCAGTTGAATCTGAGGGAGCCGGCGTGATTGAGGTCAGTTTTGGTCTATAGGTGGAAGGAAATGTGGGGCTTTTGGTTTTCTTCTAACTATAAGCATTTGTTGGCAGGTCTAGGCACTAAGGCACAGCCTAAACTAAATTATTTCATTATATTTATTATATATGCCAGCTATATTCTGACCTTAACTTTCTGCATTCATTGGCTGTGATAAATTAAATACATATGTAGATGTTGCCTCAATGTAGGCCTTACAGTTCTGGTTCTTGGATTATACTGTATGCAAGCCAAACTACACAGCGAAATGACACCCTGATTGAACCAATCCACTGCACAGTTACAGTAATAAATGTAATTAAATAGAATTCTTTTGACAACTTATAGAGAGAGGGATGGATCATGTTGGTGTATCACGACCATAATACAATAACAAAAGATGTGAGTGCCAAGATTTTGCAAACGCAAGTTACAAATACAAATACAATACAAATACTCCCTGTCTTTAAATCCTAGTGACGTCCCTGCTGGATACCTGTAATTGTTGGAAAAGAGTTAATGTGCAAAATTCATATCGTTTTCTGGAGTTGTACTGATGTACTGATCCTGTTTCATCTCTCCACCCTCCAGGAGTTGTCAGTGTCTCAGCAGGAGCAGCTCCAGCAGAGAGCGGCATATCTGCGTCAGCAGCGAGACAAGCTGCATGCATTGAAAAAAGAACAGCAGAAACCCAAGCAGGTGACCACACCAGAAGAGGCACCCACCACCACCGCCCCCCCGGTGAGTACAGCCCTGTTCCTGTCCTACCTTAGCCTCCTTTCACAAAGAGGTCAGAGGTCAGGATCAACCATGTACTTGTACTGAAGAACATGGCTTGATGAGTAACAGTTGTTTTATTATGCAGGCCTGATAACATTTACTCTATGTAAGAAGTATTTAACTATTTATTTCCTCATATTGGCACATTAGTGCCAGAGTTATTAATAAATGTTGTAAACAGACTACAGATAATTTCGGGGTAACACTGGCTTTGAGTTGTGTCTCTCAGAAATTGTTTCAGGGCCTTATAATTTAGACTTCATATCCATACTTAACATTTTAGGTTTTTTTATTTTTTTTTATTTCAAAACTACATTCTACTTTATTTCCCCTGACTTTCTGTAACCCCCATTTTTTTTCTCATGATTTCTTTGTCCTCAAATTATCCTTCTGGGTTTGTGTTGTTCATTTCCCTCTGCCTGTATCTAGCCTGGCCTGGCTTGTCAGGAGCCAGTGGGGCAGTCCCAGAGGAATGGGGCCTGTACCCCTCCTCCTTCTCCTTCTCTTCCTCCTGCTCCTCTTCCTCCAACACAACACTCTGCTAACTCCTCCAAACAGAAGGTGACCCATCAGCTGCCTCTGCCTGATGTGAACACATGTAGTCATGCCTAGTATGTTGCTTAGGGCTTTGCTGTGTAGTAATGTAGTGGAGTGTAGTGGAGTCCTTTCTTCCGTCTCTGTCATACTCTGTCTGACACAAACCTACTGAAAGTCCCCTGTCTCCATCCCTCTAGCACAGAAAAGGAACCAACTGAAGCGAACAGACCATCTGAGCTTTTTTACTCCACAAAGTGAAGAGAACAAGATCTCATTTTCATTGTGGAGGCTAAGAGTTTATCAACATGTCCCTTTTAGATTTTGTAAAGCTATATAACTATTGTATTATTTGAAACCACTTTGAAAACCCTGAAAATACATGTGCCATAATTATCACATGATACCCGCTGCTTTCGTTTAGTTTTCTAGGTGATACATGTGTGCTTGGTTGTATTTAAATAGTCTTTCCCTCTGCTTTTTCACTCCCTTTCTTAAGCCACTGGTGGTGATTGTTTTCTTTTCTATCTTGTTTTTAACCCTCCTGCCTGCTCTGGTCTCTTTACACAGGAGATATCTGCTGAGGAGAAGAAGAAGCTACAGAAGAGAAAGCATCTAGCTGACAAGCTGAAAGAGGAAGTGATCAAGAAATAACCCTCCCCCACAAACTGCAATATTATTATTATTATTATTATTATTATTATTATTATTTATAATAATATCAGTTTATTCCGTTAATCAAACATGGCTTCCTTTACACTGCCTCCTTCAGGCAGATAATTCGCTTTGCGTAACACAGATCAGAGGTTTTCCAAAGAATCACAAAATGTCAGAGATCTTCCTTCTTCAAAGTTCTTTTCCTTGCTGTGTGAAGAGGAAGGTAAAGCTTCTTTTATATTTTTGGATGTACCAGTATTTTGGCAGTCTCCGCTCATATAGCATCTGTTTGATTGAGCAAGTTTAGAAAAGCACACAGTAGGCAGGCAATATGCTGCCAGTGTTACTAACCTTGAGCGGAAAACTCAAATAGCTTTTACTTTACATCACTAGACACATCTGGGCTGTGTCCAAAACACTCCTTATTTGACACAGGGTGCACTCACAAAATCCCACATTGGAATGAAAAATGTGTTCACAGCCTGTGTATTAGTGCTTCACTATTGATACTGTAAATATTTATTATGTAACACTCATAACTATTGTTGTACTCAATACTCTGCCAATAACACTAGTGTAAACCATTTATTGACTGGAGGAGTGATTTTGGACATATCCCTGGGTTTGTTTCTCTGTAGACAAGTGAAACTAAAGTTAATAAATGTGAGGAAACACTCACTCAATGATAGCTAATGTCACTGAATTATCAGTTAGTTTAGGGTTAATACTGGTGAGATACATAATGGGGAGTTTCATGTTGAGGTGAAGGTAACATTAGCTAGCACAAGAGGAGGAGGAGGAGGAGGAGTAGTAGTAGCAGTAGTAGTAGTAGTAGTAGTGGTAGCACAGAGGGAAGAGTCAGCTGCTGCATCATAAAGCTGAGAACACTGTAGCAGCTGACCCGAGTCTGTAAGCCCTGTGGAAGTTGTCGAGATGAACACGCTGCCGTGGACGTGAAGAGGCCAAGAGAACAGTGTGTTGCTTTTTACGAGGAATGCAGTATTTCATGTATGCCATTTTTTTCGATTGCTAAACAGTGCGCACAACTGGAACTGGAACATGTGCAAAACTTAAACTACAGTTTTCACTACCAACAGGCACCTGAGCTAAACAGTCCACATCTCCTGCAAAACTCATTCCAAGCAACACAACTCTTAACACAGGTCTCAGAACAGGCTCAGTGCAGCCAAACGCTATGAACAATCGTCATCTAGATTACACACAGTCACTCAGAACACACAGGAAAAACACTAGCATCAAACACCAATACAGAAAATACTTTGAGTGACTTTACACTACTTAATATTTTCTTTAAAGCAAATATATAGATTTTATAATATACCAAATCTTTTAAATAAGGTAAACAAGAAGAAAGGAAAATCAGCAGTTTGCTTCAATATAGTATTTTGCCTCTACTAAAGTTACATAACAGTAACAAAGAATAGTGTGACTAGTCCTTCCTCTCACCAGCAAGTTCTCTTCATCACAGAAGTCTGCATCATCTCTCAATACTAATGAGTGTGGTGTTTTTATTGCTTTTACCTCCATTACTTTCTGAAACAGTAAGAACGCAGTTTTTCTAATAGTAAAGATCGTGTTCTTCACTTTTTTTTTTATAGCTGTGTATGTAACCTCAGACATCTTACCTGGACATTTTGGTATTGTTGCTCTTTTACCTTTTCTCTTTGTATACAAAAAAAAAGCTTTTTGGGTTTTATTCTATATAAATACCATTTTTGTTCACTAACTAGTCTAAAACACACCTGCTTAGGCTTTGAGCTTAAATTGCAATCAGCAGTGTTGATAGGCACCAGACTGAAATCTATTCTGTTTTGAATGTGTGGTTAACAGTTGTGACAGCAGTGTGTTAGCATCTGAACAAAGTGCTGTAAATCCAGTGTTGTGGATAAGTCATGGGATAAGTGTGTAGAGATTTGAAAACTGTGTTCAAACCATAAAAAAGGAACCAGTTTGGTCCGTATGAACTGCTGCCGTGCAGACTGTAGTTAGAGTTTTGCACATGAGGCTTCAGTTATGCCCGCTGTTTTCTAGCAATCGAAAAAAAAAACAACTAATAAATCACATTTTATAGAAACAAGCTTGACCTCAGACTTTGTGTGTATAAAAACTGCAGTCAGTTCATATGTACATTGTTGGTAGGTAGCTGATCGTGGACTGATCTTCTGTTTTAATCCGGAAAAAGGGGCTTTGGTGTTTTTTTAGAACCACATGGTATTAATAACTATATGTTCTCATCTTACAGAATACTGTGCATGAATACTTTTCTTGGTACAAAACCATTTCAAAACTACTATTGATTCAAAAGTAATACAAAAGTAATTCAGAATCAATTAGAAATTGTGTAGCTCTGATTGCCAAATCTGTAAATTCTTAAAACAAAGCTAGATTCACAGGTTCAATGTCAGGGTCACATTTAATTTCAAAACTTATCAAATAAATTCATACAAATGTTAAGAATGTGTAGTGGTAGTAAATGCACTTGTTACAAATTCATCAAGAGGGAGCAAAAACAGTCATAATGTTGGGTGACGCTAACAGACAGGACGAAAGACAACTCGCTGCTCATTTACTGCTTAACGCCTGAAAAGTGTATTGGCAATACTTTTACCTGTGCTCCTACCCAGCTGCTCATGACTCAACACGTTCCAGACTGAAGTCTGTGTGATCTGGCATTTTCTAGCTAATTTTGATTTCCTTCGTGCGCCTCTCAGTGTGCTTGTGGTGAGACCAGGAGAGTTGATACAGCACGAGAAAAGTTTCATCCCGACAATAAAATGTCTCACTGCATTCTGACGTTGTCAAACCTGTGTGTTGGATCAGAAATACTCCACCTAATTTTCTTGGTTTGATTCTAAAACTTCACTGCGTCAACTCTGGGGTTAAATCATCTTTTAATAAAAACTGCTCATCCAAATCATGGAGCTTGAATTAAACTATAACAAAACTTTAATTTTTTTCCCCCTTCAACTTATTTTCGGTCTGCAGAGTTGTTTTATTTCACAGGCCAAAGACCTGGATCAACTGGCATTGAACGTTCCGGACCTTGAAATTGGGATAAAAGCCCTCAGCACCTCAAGCCCCTTATTAAAATCATTCTTCATTCAGTAAAACACGTGAGATGTTGTGTTACAGTGCACAAAGTGGGTAGCTTTGTTTCTGATGCTAATAGAACTCTGAACCTGTGATCTGTCTGAGAGAAGGCTGCCAAGACTTGAATCTCCTGAACAAGAGTGTGCACTAAATCTAGTCTAAGCACACCAATAAATCAGGTTTTTCACCCAGTTAAAACAAAAACTGGGCTATGTGTACATCATAATGACGCCACTAAATTCTGAAATTCACTACAATACAAAACTCCAGACATCCTCAAAATGTTGGCTGCAAAAATGACTTTACTGCAGTTTTAATACGTTATTTTTTTAAAACCAGCATTTGCAACCTCTTTGCATTTTACATTGAGTCAAATGAACTGGACTGAAAGGGTGAACAGTGACCCAACCTTTTGTGCAACAACAAAAAATACACAGGTAGGTAGGTATCTCTCTCCCCTTTAAAATCAGATCAGGGAAAAATGATTAAAAAGAAAGAAAAAAAAACATCTGTACAGTACTTTAACAAATTCATGAAATACAGGATTTCTGGCTAACGCAGTCCTGTGTGCGAGACGATGTGTGTTTTGTGTGTGCCTTGGCCAGACTGACGCCATGGCTTTTGTAGGTTTGAGTCCTGCTCCTCTGGATCTAAGCCTACTGCTGAGTTTTTGTTCTTGGTACATTTTGACATTTGTGATCACTCTTGTCTCATCGATCACTCTATCCCCGACAAAATTGAACAGTCCTGTGGCAGGGCAGCACTGCTTCAGCCAGTCAAGCTTTCTATAACTATGACGGCTAGTCCTGCTAGCCTGACTGGCCTGCTGAACAGCTCATACACTGTCTGGCTGCGTTCTGGCTTCTTCTGGCTCGGGAGCTCATTGGTTCGGGTTCGAGAAGGATGGAAAGGAGAGTGTAAATGAGGACATGAGAGGGTTCCTGTGGAGCTGCTGCAGTACCGCAGCTTCCTTACCACCGTTGCTATAGCAACAGAGCAGAGGTAGGAACCGCCTTGTGAATGTTACTTCTATCGCAGCCTCTCAGGTCAGTACGTAGGATGGTGGATGAGAAGAAAGCTGTTCAGGAGGAGGTCAGAACTGGGAGAGCAGGAGAGCGTTATGAAAGAGGGAGGGATGAGTTTGCAAATGGTCTTTGAGTTTCTCCTCAGAAGGAAGAAAGGAGATTTGGGATCTCCTAGAGGAGAGGTAAAATCAACAGGCTGAAGGAACAGACTGATTTGTCTTTCTTTCCAGAAGAGAAGCTCTCCATCTCCTGCCACTGAGGGAAAAAGACGAGCAGGCGGCAGGAGGGACTGGGTGAGGTGGAAGCTCGTCTTTGCCTGTCTCATCAGTGAGACTGACAGGTGGCACAGGCAGGCCAAGGACCAATGAGACGACCAGAGGAGGGAGGGACTCAGTGTCAGTCCGCTACGACCAAACGGAGAACAATTCGCCTTAAGAGCTCAGACGAGGCCGCTTCCTTGGAGATTGCTCTTCCTCCTCCTCGTCTTCCTCTTCTTCATCCTCGTCATCAGGGTAGTCCACCAAACCAACCAGAGCAGTCTAAGAGAAACAGAATAAGGCAATATGAAATATTTATTTTAAATCACTATGGTTTCTTAACACTGATTTCTGCAGGTTCTGTCCATTATGATCAGTTCTCATTTGTCAGCTTCTTTACCTTCACTACAGGTGTGGCAGGAAGAGCAACGCTTTTGACAGAGGAAGTTGGACTGTTGTTTGGAGTGACGACTGGTGAGGCAGCTGGGATTGCCGCAGCTTTCCCGTTATTGTTGGCACCATTAGCTCCGTTGGCAGCTCCTGCGAAACCAGAGACTGTAAATATTAAAACATTTAGGCTGTTTCAAACTAGGAAACATACTGCAATGCCTGAGCAGCTTACCTTTTTTGGCTTCCATGTACTTGCCGTAGCTGTCAGAGAAGTCATCCTCCATTCGGCTCTTCTCCACAGCCTCTCCATCATCGTCCTCATCGTCATCATTGAACCACAACTCCTCATCCTCGTCCAACGACCGTGCGTCTCTTCGATATCTACAGGGGAACACTTACGTCACTAACTACAGTTATCTACAGAATAATGGGATGGAAAAAAGCATCATGCCATCGCTAAGAAAAGATTACTGCACTGATTTGACTTTGTGTCCAATCAGTCTACTGACCTGTTGAGTCTCTGACTCTGCCTGTCTTTTTCTTGCTCGTACCGACCTTTAAGGCCCTTGAAGGTCTGGACATACTCAATGGATTCAAGTGCTTTGTAGAAGTTATCCACAATGTGAGCTATGAGAGATTTGATGTCCTCCTGTAAAGAGAAGAAGTGGTGGAAAATCGCAGAGCAATCCACTAATAGTGCCACATGCACATACCCTGTACTAATGAACACTTTTCAGTATGGTTTGATTTGTGTCTACACACCACTTTAATGAACTCAAAGAGTTCTATGATGGCTGAGTTGAGGAGGTTGTATCGGGTGCCGTTGTCCAGCAGGGCATTAATGACAGGCTCAAATAGGTTCCCTTTGATGATGTAGCGGTTGTAGTACTCATCCTTCAGACCAATGATCCTTCGCATGAAACGCAGGGCACCTTGGGAAAAAAAAAAAAAATTAGAAAGAAAAAATAAGCTGAGACCCACAGATAAAAGTTGTTGTGTGTATATATATATATATATATATACACACACACAGGAACTTACAAAGAGCCAGAAAGGTGTGCTTTGAGTTCATGAGCACCAGCACTCTCCTGAGCAGGTCTTTGTTCATGATGTAGGTCTTGATGTGATAGGTGTGGTGCTCCACACAGAAGGTCAACAGCTCCAAGATCAATGCCAGCAGCTGAGCTGTCTGGAAGTTGTCTACACAAAATAAAACAAAGCCAATAAGCAAAAACATTTTTTAAATTCCCATTAAGCTGCAGACCCCCCCCCCCCCACAAAAAAAAGCTGCAGACTCAGAAATGGCACATACTAAGGAAAGCTCATTGTGGGACTGGCTATAGTGGCTGTAATTCTAAACCACGGCTGAATTTTGTGAAGGAGATTTCAGATATGGTATTGGAGGACCAATAAGGGTATATAAAAGCATCCAAAGAGCACCATGTCGTGGGACCTTTGATCAGTTATAAAGAGGTACATGGTCATTCATTTCACCCTTTTCTGGTGGGTGCAGGTGAATTAAACTTCATTAACAAAAAATTAAAATATAATGTTACTACAACTATGATTCAAGATTAATCATTTTCAGTAAACTCTGACCAGGTTTTTCACTTTTGGCCAGGTTATGGTTGATGTTGAGTTACATCACACCCACCTGGACAGACGGGGTTAATCTTTGTTGACCCCTCCTGCAGATCTGAAAGGCAATGACATTGAATAAATCAGTCAAAAGCCCTGTTTATATTCTAGTTTGAAACACTGAGTTTATGTGTGGACCCTGTCCCCAGCTCACCTTTGGAGTTTTTGTCATGTGCAGTGTTGGCCAGCAGAGGAGCAGTAAGGACATGCATGCAGTACTTGTAGAAGAAACTCAGAAATTCTGTCTTCTCAGTTTTCTAAAAGGAAACAAATGACAAGAAGATTTGATAAGTGCTGCTGATGTTTTAGTGTTGGACAAAGCAACATTTTTACCAGCAAGTGTTTGGGGGCAACATGTTTTTTGGAATATAATGTAAACTATGACCCCGTCCATTAAAATGTAATTGTATCGCCGGACTCGTGTGTGTTGGTTCTGCTTACATTGGTGGAAGCCAGCATGTTCTCAGGATCAATGAGCGTCCTGAGTAGACCCATCAGCTGGACAGCCCCTCCCAACTCTGGGTCAGAGTCACAAATCATCTGCTTGATTACAACATTTATCAGCAGAACATCCTGTAAACAAAAGAAATCACACACAAACAGTAGAAAATGCAATCAAAATGAAGCATATTTGAGGTAAAGTTAACAACTTTGCATGACACAGTAAAGCCACCCTAACAGCTAAAACACACCAGGCACAGGTGTAGCGTATAGCAGCTTTTTTTATGTCGGCGCCCATGTTATCCAATCTGCCAGTTTATACTGGGCGCGTAGCGTCCGTGCGCTGCAGCGATTTCTGCATCTCCCGTTTGTTACGCGAGACGTGATCATATGTGTAAAGCCAGGCAGGTACCACAGTGCATCCAAATACTTAAAATATTTCAAAATCAAGCACCTAAGGTCATGGTGATTTTGGCTTTCTTGACTTCACACACACAGAGACAGAGACACAGAGAGAGACACAAAGAGAGAGAGAGAGTTGCTTTGTGACCCACTTACGCGCCCGGTTTGTTTTCCTTGTAACCCTACTGAAGGGAAATTTATTTCAAAGAAATATTTCTGATTCCCTGAACTATATAGGCTCCACGTCTTTCATGTATAGAAGTGGAAGTAAAACAACAGAGGGCCTTATTAATAACTAGTAGATCAACAGCAGCCATTGTTTAATTTGTTCCTCTGCCACTCCACATTTTACTCCATTGTATAGCTAATAGATTGGAGCAAAGTGCTCTCAATCACAAAGGATTAAAAAATCCCATTTTCTATTTGGAGTTACATTGATGCTAGCCTGACTCTAACCTCCTATTTACTTAAGCGCAATTTTCAATTTTCTTCAGTATTCCATCTGGGTTTGTAGTATATTCTTGGGTTTTCTACGGTTTAATTTTGACGTTGAGGTTCGGTAACCTTTGGTGAGTTCCGTAATGGCAACGGAGAAAGATGTGGTCCGTTGTGTTAACGTTGCTAAATATCGAGAAGTTAAAGCCCAAACAAGAAAAATCGTAGCTATGTTTTGTTGGTAGCCATGATGTTGTGACCCTCCTGGGAATAGTTAGATTTTCCAGCTTGCACAGTTATTAGTGGAGGGGTTAGATAAGGCTAGTGTTAGCAATGCTAAGCCGATAGTTGTTGTCATCTCCCATCTTGTTAGCCTGGTCCTATCAGGAGGATGGAGCCAGGCTATCAGAGTGGCTCTGGGCAGATCCAAAAGTTTTGAACTTCAACAGAGTACCTGCCTTCAAGGAAGTTAACACTTGTCAATGGA
>NC_045749.1:6190219-6216038 GCF_008692095.1 Etheostoma spectabile | reverse complement strand
CCAGACTCTCTGTACAAATGAAATGTACCAGAGTCTGGTAGGACCTGGCTACATTAATGCAGCATCATGCAACAAACAGAAGTAAATACTGTAAAGGGTATGTTTGTACATAACCAAACTATCAACATACCTGAGGAAAGTACATAATCTAAATATTATGTTCAAGTATTCCTTTTATAACAACAATGTTGTGCTACACAGAACTTTTTTTTTTAAATAACTAACATTTTAAAAATGCAATTTTGGGCTAAACTACTCCCTGGCATCTAAAAAGTGAAAGCATGCTTGTTGACAGTTATGTTTAAAAGCTTACATCGTCTGTCTGCTGTGGTTCCTGCATGACAAACTCCCTGACCATGGAGGGGCTGAATTCCACCAGGTAAGAGAAGATGTCTGTAGCTGCTGCCCTCACCTGCAGGTCATCCATTCCCTGAACAGGAGAGAAATAGAAGTTGAAGACAGAAACAGAGAGCAAATTCTACACACATAAAATTTTTCCCCAAATAATTATTTCTAGTCACAAAAAAATAATATATATGGAGAATGAGGAACCAAAGAACGGTTTCATAAACAGCAATTTAGATCTAGAACATACCATTACTATTTCGAGAGCAGGTAAAATGCCTAGATTTGCCAGAGTTTTGAAGAAAGCATCCCTATTTTGTGGCTGCAGCGTTTGTGAAAAAGCACAGAATTCCTTGACAAAGTTCACCTGAGGAGCAGAGACAAAAAAATAGAGTCAACAGTTGCTCAGCATTTGACAGACATTCAGAGGTGTTCAGCATCCCGACAGCTGCGGACTTGTACCGGTCGTACAGCCACAATGTAGCAAGGCAATTAATACAGTCCACACAACAGATGTTCACTGATCTATTCAGTTATATTTTTGCCCTCCCAATTTTTACCGGGTACCCCCAGGACCCCAAAGACTTTGTACCCATTCCGCCAGAAATATGAGGGGAAAATGTCAAATCTGTATACATTTTAAACCCTAGAAAATAATTATGTCCAAGTAGGCTACTTGAAAAACTTTTTTTTTTAAATTAGTCATATTTAATACAATGTATTGGATCATAATATAATCCAATAAAATAAAAATATACTGCATAATGAGCACTTTTACTTTTGGTACTTTAAGTATATTTTGATAATACTTTTGTACTATTACTTAAGGAAGATGTTGAACGCAAGACTTGTAACTCACAAGTAATTTGTAACTTTACAACACTGTTTCTTCTACTTTTACTGCAATACATGATCAGAGTAAGTCTTCCACCTCCATAACAGCAGGCAACGCTAATCTCTATTGTCAAGAAGGGTAATTGTTGTCATTACTCGCTGAACAGAAGAAAACTTGATGGTTAGTAATAAGAAGATACTGGCGTTGTCGGCTTCGGTATTCTCGTGCACTGATATGAAGGTTAAGGGCTAGCACTCCACCAATCAAATTTGTTATTGACTCCAACTGCCCACTGTCTGATTCAACAAGTCAAATCGGCCAAAACGGAAAACCAAGGCTCCTCTGACTGACGACAGCACGTTACACACCGAACAGACTCGAGTCACCAACCTCGCCAGACTGTCCGACGGCCGATACTCAGGTTGGTGTGTCAGAACCTTTAAGTTAAAGCCCTGAGTAAATATTCAGGTCTTGCGAAAGAAATGGCGTTACAGACACTAGAATGAATCCATTTAACAAGAACAGTAATACTGAGTGCATTTCATTCCCACAGCAACGAAAGCCAACATCACTTACAAGCTCTCTTCTTTTACTGTCCTCTGTTGCGTCATCTGTGAGCTGTGCAAAGACCTCTGTTAGGAACTTTTCATCCTCCTGTGGCACATGAAAAACAGGGTTAAGTCATCAAGATACTAAAAGAAAAAAAGGTTAAAAGACAAAGACAAACAAAAGAGGAATACAAAACTTAATCCGGGGCGGTTTACATTCATATTTTGCACCAATAATAAAAAAGTGAGACATTCCATCAACTCAGAGACCACATGATTCTTACAGACTACTCATCAGCCTTAAAATACAATCATTGGATATTCATGACAAACGTACTGTACAAATTATTTTTTATTAACACCTACCTCACATTCATACTCCATACTGAAATCAATTTGCAAGCAACACAATAGACCTTATTTTTTGCTGAATGACCTGTCAAAAATGTTTATTATTTTATATTTTTAATGGGTCAATCGAGGTACAAAACCTGATGAACAGACACATTTTACAAATAAATTGAAAAGCAGCCATATGTATCATGTAATGACAGCATGCACAGATAGATTCTTAATCCTAAGCAATTTCAGTTTATGTAAAAGCAGTAATTAATTTATCATAAAGTATGAGCCATGTTTTCTGGAACCACAGAGAGGGTAGGTTGTCTTGCACTTGTCAAACTATTTTCCATCAGTGGCAACTGATTACAGATTCAGGAGAACACTGGACATGCAGAAATGTTCAACTGGAACCTGTTCAACTGGCAATGAAATTTGGTACACACAAAACAGATATGACAATGGCTTGGTGATAAATTATGCCTTAAAGAATAATACAAGTTACCTGATTTAGACCCTTACCTGCAACATACTGACAATCTCAACCTTGTTGAAAAAGATGAAGGAGGTGAGCGTGGACAGGAAGTTCTCTTCAAACACAGATGGAGTGGGTAGGATGATGTCCTGGATGTACTGCACCCGGTAGGTCTGGTGGATCTTCTGCCGCAGCTCTGAGTCCGTGATAGGGATCACCTCCTTAAACTTTGCGGTCTTGGTCAAAAATTCACGGTGCCGTTTAGGCTGAACCAGTGCTGGGTCATACTCAAGGCAGCCCACCACATCCATGATACAGTCATCAGAGAACATTACCTCAAAGAGGGCCGCTTTATTGAGGAACAAGACACCCCGGACAATCTCATAGAGGTGATGCAGACCTTCTCTGTTGTCCAGGTCCTCACATACTCTGAAGAGGCCCAGGAGTTTTTTGATGTAGCCCTCACTCATCAGGGCCAGGGCGAGCTTTTCCCTCCGGATGGGCGAAGACAGGACAGAGGTAACAAGGTCAGCAATCTCCTCCAGTCGGCTTAGCTCACAAGGAGGGAGCTCCACCAGGTGACTTGTCTCTGGAATCTCCTCAAAGCGCTCCTCCTCCGACTCATCAATGGGATCCTGGGTGATGTCCAGGGCAGGGTCCTTGCCTTGCACCTGGGAAATATATAGTTGGTAGATATGAAGTGAAAAAGTATCACTGGACTGCTTCTTGGCATTTATGGTAGTGTCAATAGAATTTCTGCACCAGCAAACCGGCACCACTCCAGTTTCTGTACTACCTGGTTAAAAGATGTTTTAAAAGAATGAACAGAACTTTAAACTGGATTGACTTTACCTGGCAAATCTTTTCCCATATCTCATCGCAGCCCGCCTTCTCCTGGAAACTTAGGGCGAGGTCATAATTATCTGCTTCCGACCAGACAATTAGTGTGTCCTGGAAGGAGGAGAAAGGCACATCAAAATATTTACAAAGTAATGCTTATCATAATCACAGGACACACTCAAACGTTGTTGCATGCGCTCACACACACAAGTTCACAATCAAATGTTTCAAACCTCACACATACAAGCACTTCCATGCCTTTTCATCTCGGATGAAAAGGTTGTTTTGTCTACCATATTCAAGAGGAGCATTTACCTCAGATCTATTACGTGAAACCATGTACATCCTTAAAATGCTGAAAAACATATTTCTGGTATTGTAAATACTAACGATGTGACCTCCGAATTGCTTGTTTCCAGATAAGATACAAGAGACAAGATACTTGATTTACATTGTCTGCAATGCATCATTTTAGCAGTAATTGTCTGGCAACAAGTTTTCAGTTGTTGAAATGATTACATTTTCACACTGTAATTCTGGAAAAACTGAGGTATGCATGCCTTTTGTAGCTGATCCAGTGTCAGATCCTTTAGTCTTACCTGTTGTTTCTGATATGCAGTATTCGGGCTTATCTTCGACTCCAAAAGTAGAGAGCCTGAAACACAAAGACTTCGTTAACTTCTGGACTAGTGCGATTGATCACAACAAAGGTTACCACATGATAGCATCACCCATTCTTGGAGGTTACGGTCAATAAATCTGCCTGGTATATAGCACTTAATGCTAAGTAGACAATGTGAAACAATGTTGCATAAATACAAAGTTACAACTAACATCAGAAGAGCTTGTTAGCCTAATCCCATGTTAATTTATTTAACGGGGTGATCTGTGCGTCGACTCATAATGGTTTACTATCATGAGCAATAAACAAGTTTGTACATTTAAGACTAGCTAGACTTTTAAGGCCCCCCATGCTGCTATTTAATACATTATTGCCTTTTATCTAGGGGTAACAGTAGAGTACTGGTTGTCCCAAAAGTTTAAACAATTGACTCAGCAGCAAATTCAAAGAAGGAATTTCAATAAGTTACCCAAGTATTGTAGCTAGTGGCCAATTAAAGCATTATGTCCGAAGAACTAGAAGTTAGCGTGCTAGCGTTAGCCAACGTAACATCAATGCGGCTATGCTAACTGGGAACTTACCGTCTGATTCGGCCCGAACTAATAATGATATTCCCTTCAGTCGTTCAACAAACGTAGACGAAACGTGTCCGGTACCCCGATCGTCCCACTGCCGGTCTTCATTTAGCGTATATACTTTCACTCGCCGCCGAGTGTCCGACATGGTTAACCGAGTCAGAGCTAGCAGGCTGCTAACAAGCTAGCTACCACCTCACTCCGTCTGGTGTTTTCCTACCCTCGACCTGTTAACTTTGTTTCCACCCGCATGTTATAAAACATGCACGTCTAAGTAAGGTTCACAACAGCAGTACAATTTATTAGTAGCTATTTAATAAACATATTACGTTCACGGTGTGAAACAACTCAATAGGAGGCCTATTATCAAACAGTAAAATTTACAGAGAACACAACAACTCTAACGGCCTTCTTGCTAACGTCCACAGACCGCCATCTTGTAATCCGATCGGTTCTTTTTCTTCTTCGCCGTCAATCAAGCGCTAACCGCCGCGGGGTCTCCGCCTCCGAGCGAAATTGTCCAATGGCAAAACCGCAGCGCCAGAAATTAACGCGCCACCATGTGGCAAGAACAGTAATAGCAGTAAATAGAGATTATGAAGTCTACAGATATAAGAATCAAGTTTACGTCTCGACACTTGGGCCCAGTTGTTCATAAATAATCTGGGTGGATGTTGGATTTCGGATTGGATCAAATCTTTCAGTATGTGTTGTTCAAAACTTTTCTGTAGGATTGGGATACCTGTCATCCATGAAATCTGGATCATCCTGATCTCAGTAGAAGGGTGAATTTCATGAACAAAATGTAGCCTACAGTATAGGCTACATGCATTAATATTTGGCACTTGATTTGATCAAGCAAAGTGTTACCGTAGTTTCTAACAATTACATTCTGTATTGCACGTCCAGTCAGTCCCTCATTTGGAAATAACGACAGGGGTTGGTGTTCAACAGGTTCAGGTGCATTGTAAACATCATCACAGAGAGGGACATCGCACCTGGTAACAATGTTGTACAAGAAAATCCAGGCCAGTATTATGTGGTGGTGACCCCATGCTGGCTATTCTACCGGTTGTTCTTTACATTGCTATCTTACATTGTGATGTGTGTCACGTGGATTAACTGATCCTGATCTGGATCATTCTGATCCAGATTAAACTTTTTGAACAACTGGGCCCTGTTTACATACATATATATGTATCACTTTGCATTACGCATGTGTTTACCATGTTATGTCATTAAATGAATTTATGAAAATTGAATCTAGGCCTATTGAAATCACACAGAGAACAATAACAAGGCTTTTGGCTTTTAAAAAGGTCTTGGTAGCCTAATCAGGGAAACCAAAAATAAAAACTGTAATTAGCCTAAAACAAATAAAAACTGTTTAGATATTTGCTAGTCTAGATGTTAGTCTCGCTTTACCAGACCATCCACACGCTGTGGAGCAAAGAAAGGTCTGTCTACTCCACACAGCATCTCGGGATACGAGAAAAACGGGATCTGGTTCATTGGTATTTCTTTGAACCAATCACAATCGTCATGGGCGTAACTAAACTCTGTGAAATAGTATTCAAAGAGAATACTCAAAGTGGACAGATGATACATCTAGCTGTCTCAATTTACCATGCAGAGATCTGAGCAGTCAACCGTAGTCCGCAGAAATCCACCACAGTTTACAATTTCAACACAAAGAAAGCGTAAGGAAACGGAAATACATACATCCTGCAGAATTTCCTCCTATGGCTGGGATTCCTAACAACCAATGGATTTTTAAAAATATAAGTTCTTCACAGTATGTTTTAATAAATTTATTTATATTAATTTCTAAACATCAGGGAGCTTGACTTTTATCTTTGTTGCCCATCGGACCAGCAAGCCCAACAAACACACAAATGATTTACATATTACTTCAGATTATTAGTACAGATATGGAGCATGGAAGAAATTGAGGAGCACATGCATTTACATTTAATTAATTGTATTCAAATTGTTTAAATTGCTGCACCATAGAGATTCAATATTTATTTGGTCCATATTTCTGCCAGAAGATTAGGATTGAGAGTTATTTTTATAACTACAAACTCTGCCAGAGGCCAAATAATTAGGTTCTCATTTAATTATCACATAAATAACCAATGGGGCACCAGATCCAGGCAGAGCAGGACACAGCAGCTCCTAAAACGGGAATTTCCCAAATCTTTCTTTACCATCAGATTATTTAGACCATTGGCTGATATCGAGCAGTTGTCTTCATTGGACGTACAATTGGTGATGATGTCCTAGTTGCGTCACCGAGACAGCAATTACACCTATGTATAAAGTCAGCCATTTTACTCCTTACAGTGGAGAAACAACTAGGCATGCTGCAGGGTGAGTGGATGATGCCGTCAAACTTAAAATAGTGTAGACCATTGCCTGATCCCAAAATTAGGTACAATTTATGGCAAATTAAACAATTTGTGGCACTTAAGTGTATTTCTTTGTTAGCATCTGAATATTGGGCTACATAAAAGTCAGGTTTCTTATGTGTGCAGGGTATTTTTACACTATAAAGCAACCAGTCACTATTTACACATCACTCAAATATCCTGTAAATGCACCCTAACATAAAAGGAATATATATATAAAAAAGGTACACTCTTTCCACTTTGCATTCTTTGTCCATATCTTGATCCTGGCTGCTTAGAGGACACACTGCCACAGTGGATACCAAATATGGAAGTCTTTGCATATGAAGCACGATGATGGCAGGATTTGATAAGCTGCAGTGTAGTGGAGTTTAATCACTTCCATACCCACAGCAGCAGGGTAAACCTCTGGGTTCAGTGTGTGACAAGATCTGATGCTCTCAACACAACTGTTGAATGGCAAAATCTACTCAGTTTAAATCCACCTTGGCAGCAAATCCACAAGGTAGCCTACTGTGTAGGTATGTCACAATTGGGTGCTGGTGGTGTCGCTTGAACCCATGGAGATGCTCTGTTTCTCACTTAGTGTCTTGACGACAGTTGCAGCAGGAGACTGGAGCACCTTCCTTGAAAGTCTCATTCTGCCGTCTGTTGGGTCCCGTCCAAAGTACTTGACCTGTTAGCATAAATCCAGTCAGAGACAACAAGCCCAGTATGTAAACACAGGAGGCTACTTTGGACAGCAAAGCTTGTTGTTATTGATGCCTACCTGTATCTGCTGTCCCACCTCTAAACCCAAAGCACTTGGATGTTTGATCTGAAAGAGAAAAATACAAAGCAATGACCTTTAGCAGTGATTTCATTCTCAAACACTCACAGAAACATGGACACACATTCAAACAGTATGCAGAGGAAAAATTACTGACCCGTTTGTGGTCGAGTTGTGAGTTGTGCAGCAGGACAGCACTCATGTTGGGATAAAGCTTCACCATCACACCAATGTCCCTGAAGCAGAGCGGTAAACGGCTTAAGAAGCAGTTTGTATGCTAAAAAGTTTGATTTCTACTGAAATATAAATACATATCTCCTAGATAAGTTTAACCGTGTGCTAATGCTCGGCATCAAATACCGTTTAATAGTAAACACCCCAATGTATTGGTTTACCTTATCTCCGTGATCGTGGCGGTGTAGATAGCACCAAACTCTAGCTGTTGTTCTTGCTGCAACACAAAACAGAAATACACATGTATGTTCATACACATACAGTATTGTACATACACTATAGTACATACACATGTACAAACATACGCACGCAAACCCTTATGTTCAAAGACTCTTTTTCAGTAAGGTAATGTTTGTTTAGGTGATGTTTTTTTTGGGGGGGGGGATCATTTTTAGGCCTTTATTTTCACAGGTCAGATGAAGACATGAAAGGGGAGAGAAAGGGGTATGACATGCAGCAAAGGTTGCTGCATTGCAGAGTAAACCTCTACATGTGTGCCCCTGCTCTACCAACTTTACATTACATGTCAATTAACTGATGCTTTTATTCAAAGCGACTTGCTATTTATCAGAGGTTGCTGGAGCAAGTATGGGTTAAGTATCGTGGTCAGGGACACATTGGCTGATGTATCGCAGTGGGAATCAAACCCAGGTATGTCTCCTACCAAAAGCCTATGTTATATTCACTGTGTCATCACCACCACCAGCTAAGCTAACCCGGCCATTATAAGTACTTTTAGTCATGGTTTTAACATGTTTTTCTAAATGTGCAGTGTTTACTAGAGCCCTTCGAGTGGTGGAGACTCACATCATCTTTGCAGATGTCACTGATGAAGTCTTGGGCTTCATTCATGGCTCCTGGTGTTGGAGCAAACACAGAGAAAGTCTCCTCGTCCACCTGACTTATTGTCACACCTCAAGAAGGAAAAAATATTTACAGTTTCAACATTTTGTTATGAAAGAGTCTGTACTGAGTCATGTTCCTGGTTGGTTTTCTGATTAAATATGAATAATAGATTAATTGTTACCTGTTTGAACTTGTAGCCTGCGAAGATTATATCCCCCTGGACCAACAAAGCGCGCTCGTTTGGAAACAGGCACCCGGACATTTTCTGAAGAAAGATTAAAACTCACACGCATCAGTTCCCTATACTAAACCCGGCCTTCTATCTTGATGGGCAGTATCATCGTAATGTCATGGATCACGCAGTAGTCTAGGCATCATCTCTACTTATCCAACTCAACTAGTCTTACACATAGTTACTAGTGATATCAGACCACTTCTCTGACCTAGTCCAAGTGTGTACTTCTTTCTTTTAAAAGGTACATAAACAAATGAATGTTCAAACACAAAACTTACCAACAACAGGTCCATTCTCTTTCCTCGTCTCTCTTGGTTTTGCTGTACATTTGTTCATGATGCTCAAGATTTCCCTCTTTGCCACTGGAACATAATATTGGAACAAAGGCCATTAAGCTACCAAAAGTGTCTACACACTTAATTCTTAAGTGTAAAAAATGTTCAGTTTCACTGCCATCTGAGCTTACCTGTGGCCTGTTGGATAGCCTCCATGACCACCTTCAGAGGCAAACCTGGGATCTTCACATCAGCCTGGAGGTTAAATAAAGGAGTGTAAAAGAATATAAAATGTGGATCAAAGGATAAAACCTAAAGTAGCATTAAAAGCTCCAGTCAGCAAGACAACATTTTCCTCAAGGGACTTTACAATCTATACAGCATTTGACACTCTCTATCCTTAGACCCTTGAGTCAGAGAAATGGCAGTATCTTATAATAAATAGTACATTTTTTTAATGTCTCTTATTTCATGTTTCAGACAACACCAAATTATACTTAGGCAGCACTGAAAATGGGCCGGGTGAAATATTTCTATGAAAAACCTATCTTTTCATGTACATTTGACTTTTTCTGCTCTTTTCAGCTACTGAGTGAGCCACAAAGTTTAATTTAGACACTCGCTATGAGTTAATAAGACACAGTACCTGTAAAGCAGTGATGCCCTTGTTTGTTCCTGCCAATTTGAAGTCCATGTCTCCGAGGTAATCCTCTATTCCCTGTTAAGAAAACAAAAGTTAGCTGGGGTGACCTCTCCTTGAGAGCGGCCCGTGTTCGAATCTGACCAGCAGCCCTTTGCTGCGTGTCAAACCCTTTCTCCCCCTTTTCGATCTATCGACACTATCTTATCTAAAACAAAAACTACCTTTCATATTCAACACAATGGCTTAACTACACTCTGTTCTTCTGCCTGGCAGTTATAAATGGTTGGTCACACACTGTATGTACCAGGATATCAGTTAGTAATCTGTAGTCTTGGATCTCAGTAGGTTTGTCTGGGTTGGGCTTGGAGATGAGGCCAACTGCTACACCTGCCACAGCAGAGGAGATGGGCACACCTGGGAGATACAGATTTGAACATTAGCAACATATTATTACAGAATTGCATTTTGCATTAAATTTGAATAAAATACTGCAACAAAACCAAATGTAACAAGCCTATCTACCCATCTTTAATTTGCTTGGAGTAACATAGTAAGAATCAGTCCAAAAAAACCTATGGTAAAACATTAATCTGTTTTGCAAAAAAAAATAAAAATAAATAAGTTTACTACATACAGAGATTATAAATTGCAAAGAAGCTATTTCATGCTCTCCCACTCCAGTACCTGCATCCATTAGAGCAAGGCTGCCTCCACATGCTGAAGCCATTGAGGATGATCCTGAGAGGAGATATGAGTGGAAGAGGTGGAAATAGGAAAATAGAAATAGAAAAATGAGGCAATCAGACACTGTAACCCCATGTTCCTCCCTGAGACATCCGGCCAGACAATGAACACATTTCCTGTGGTGTTTGTACGCTTTAAAAACAGTGTCACCACACTCACCGTTTGACTCCAGCACCTCAGCAGTGACCCGGATAGTGAAAGGGAAGTCTTTAGGAATAATTGGTCTCAGAGCTTTCTCAGCCAGGGCCCCTGGGAATACACAAACATGAACAAATACACACACAAACACACAGTCTTTGTCCAGAAGATTCTTAAAAGGAATGATTGCTTAGCAGACACTGACTAAAAGTAGAAGATGTAAATTTGAACACAAACCGTGTCCAAGCTCTCTTCTGTTGATGCCTCCCATCTTTCCAATCTCATTTGTTGCATATGGAGGGAACTGAAATTAAAAAGGCAATGCGGATTTTAAGTGCACCTCGAAAACAAAAATATACACAACCATACAAATGATCAAAGTCTATCTATGTGACATTTTAAAACAGGATTTTACTCACCTCATAATGAAGCATGAAATTTTTGGATTTGATGCCACTGCAGGAAGGAAATGAAAGGAAGACCTGGGTTAAATAGTCTTTTCAAAAACTTTTATTTTAGTCTGTGTGGGTAACTTAGGCTGCCAAATAGGACGGAACTAGTGCCATGACATTTAGATATAGACAGATAATAAATATTCTTGAAGGGCCAACTCTGAACTGTAAAAAGTATGAATGTGTGGTTTCATGTGTGAAAATAAGAGATAACTTTACCTCAAAGCTGTGGTGATGATATCTGCTTTGATACTGGATTCCAAGGAATCAAATGTAACACTGCACAGCACCTACATAAAAAGTAAGAGGTCGAGGACTGAGCTTTCTTTGTATAAAAAAGTGAAAGTAGTTTCAGAGTAAAAAAAAATGAATTTCAGAACAAAGAGCCTCACTGGTTCCCTTCCTACTACTGCATTCCTTATCAAACCTAGTATTATTATCTTTCAGTTGCAGAAAATACCAACACCAGTCTTATACCGCCATCAAAGTTAGGCACAATGGTGTTCTTCTTTCAACAAAACATACCATTCAAATTAAGCTTCTGAGGCCTTCCAGCTCTGTACCTACCTGTGTTTGTCCTCTCTGGAAAAGAGCTGAGCCATGCAGCGGCTTGAAGAGGTCGACATCACAAGAAATGTTTCTTAAAGCAGTCAACTCCCTCCCATCGCATCTACAGCACGCACAATTAAAACAATCCAGTTACAAAGGCACACCATGTGTCTTAAGAATATACATTCATTTTACCATGGGTAGCTTACCTCTTGTACTCATTAAGCACTAAATTGCGGAATACTTCTTTGCTCACAGTGTTAAAGGACTCAATGACTTCAAAGGGCTCAGCCTGAGGGAATCGGTCTACACATGGGAAACATCAATTTGACACTGGTCAGCTGACAGATAGGAACACAAATGAAGTACACAGACCCAACTGAACTGAACTGTAATACATATATGATTGTGTGGAGGGGGTTGCAACAATATTTAAATCAGCTAACTTGAAAATATGTATATGTAACACAAATAATGAAGATGATCTACCTTTTAGGTCCTCTTCAGTTTCTAGTCGAACTTTGTTGATAGCTTCATCTCTTGAAATCTAAGACAATATGATAAGTATATTACTGATACTGTTCAAGAGATAAGGTACATACACACTGTGACATCACAGAAAAGAGAAACATCAGTGATTTTAGCTGCTTTAAATAACTTAACCCTCCTGTTGTCCTCGGGTCAAATTTGGCCCACTTTCAAAAGGTTTCTATATCAGAAATTTGTGTTTCTTTCAACCAAATTGTCAAAAATAAAAAAATAGTGAGGATGGTTACCTACAACACTCATGACAAGTAAAATAAACAATAAGTATTCTACTTTCATTACGTTTGTTTTAAAGAAACAAAAACGGAATCCTTATTATGATGGTTCAGAATGACCAAATGAGGTGGTAGAGTAAGAGAAAGTTAAGGATAACTTTGACTCAACACCTGGGGAAGAGACGTCAGACTTTACCTTATCGTGAGTGTAATCAGTGAAAACTGCATAGATCTTCTTGGAAGCTAATCTGCAGGGAAGAAAAGGAAAAAAAGTCATTACTAAGATCTAAAACAACATGAGTCCTAATTTTATCACTCATTTTTGGGAAATAAAGCTCAGATACTGCTTCATTAAGGTCCCCAGTACTACAGTGTTTAAAAGTGTAATGATACTGTAAGAAATATTTGTCTGTGTATGACTCTGGAAGAATACAAAACAGTTTCATCACTGGTCTTACTGTCGAACATGCTCCACCATGTCAGTCGGGACGGAGAAGACCCTGACGGGGGTGCGCTTGGTGACCTTCTGTTCTCGCGCCAGCTGCTGGATGGCCTGTATGATCTGCTGGGTGTGTTTGACTCCCACCTTCACTGCATGGCAAAAGTCCTGCTGCAGCACGTTCTCAGCTGACGCCTCAATCATCACTGGCAGACAGAGTCACATTAAAGAAGTGTTTTATGATGCTACCATCAGATAAACAGCAAACAGGCAACACTGAGCTGACAATTGCAGATGTTGTTCATATCAATCTTAGGTGTTGACATCTACACCTAAGTAAACTATGTATGAGGATGATAGCTCTCTGCTTCCTTGCAGACATGAAACAGTGAGTAATAACTAAGTAATAACTTGTCAAACGCAACAAGGTGTAAACAAACTGTCATTTGATGGTGTAGTAATAATATGACTCATATTGTTTGATGGTGTTATTACATTTTAAGTTAGCATTCTTCCCATTCTTAAGGAGTTATTCCAACATATTACATCACTTTTATATTGCCTACTTCTTTAATAATTTGCACATTGTTTACTTATACTTTTACTGTGAACTTTTACATCCCATTGACAATAATTTGCACATTCCTGCACAACTGTACACATTAAAAATAGACACTTTAATAACAAATTATTATATTGTAACTTTTGTTATTTTATAAGCAGCTGTTGGTTAATGGCATAATGACGTGTTTGTTCAAAAGTACAAATATTAAGTGAACTACTCGTATCATGTTATCATAAGTCTTTACATTTCTTTCAGGAAATAAACACGTCAGTTTCTGCTGCGAGTGTTATAGTGTTTACCAACTTACCAACTTGACTGCAGGGGGCTCCAGCCACAATCAGGTTAAGACTGCTGGAAGTCATCTCTGCCCTAGTGGGGTTGATCAGCATCTCTCCATCTACCATGCCCACTCGCACAGCACCTGTAAAAAAAACACCCACACACACAACACAACACACACACACACACACCACACACCACACACCACAGCACCACACACACACACACACACACACACACACACACAAGTAGTCCCAAGCTAGGTTTAAGTGTACAACAATCTTATCACAGGACTAGAAATTGAACAGACAATTGAAAACTAGGACTCAAATGCAATAGATAGGCCTACATGTAAATAGGCCTAAATCTGTTGTGTGTTCCTCACCTATGGGTCCATGCCAGGGGATGTCAGACAGGGCCAGAGCCGCGGAAGCTATAACGAAAGAAAACATTGTTTTAGCTAAGGACATAAAAATAGCTATGCTCTGTGGAAAACATGGATGACTGAGATGTATCTCACCTGCATTAATAGCCAACACATCTGGATCATTGACACCATCTACTGCCAGCAGGTTACAAAGGATCTACAGGACACATGAACACAATGGCACACAAAAAGACAAAGATGCACATTGTTATCATTTTTGTTCAAAAAGTAAAACAGTACAAAACTATTACCACAAAATGATGAAAACAATGTCAAACTGAACTGACCTGAGTATCATAAAAGTAACCAGGAGGGAACAGTGGTCTGATCGACCTGTCTGAGCAACAGAAACACGAGGAACTGTTAGTCAAAGCACTCAAGTCATTGTACAATATCAGCACACAGACCTGCTACATGAAGGGTATGCATATATCCAGACACATGTCAACTCACCTATGAGTCTGCTGGTAAGGATCTCATTATCAGTGGTGCCCAGCTCTCGTCTCAAATGGTTAGTGGGGATTCGACCTGCAGCAGCTGCTTTCTGTCTGTAGTCCACCTGTTAATCAAAGAGGACATTCATTTAGAAATATTTACCCTAATCATATACTGAAGTCTCATAAGGTATTCTTTCTAGTTTCTAGTTCTAGTTCTAGTCGGGCTCTACAGGTTGGATTACACTTTCAATCTACTTAACAATTCTTCAACCAAATCCATTTACATTACATATAACAAGACTAAACTGAACTGAACTGATTGGCAATTTTACTGTAATGTTTGAGAACATACCACAAGAGGCATGAACTGGGATGGAGAAGGTTTGGCTCTGCTCACAGCAGTCACCATCACGGAGGTATCTCCCAACTTCAAAGAGAAAAAGGTTACCAAAAAAGACATGACCATTTCACAAATAGCATCTAACATCTGGGACTGCCCAGTTTAGCCCTACAGCATACTTTATTTCTTTTCATGAAGAAGTCATGAAAGAAAGATTTTTTACATTTTAAGCAGTAAAGAGACACACTGATTTACATAAGCTCTTCTTTTACTAGTACAGTACTGCATATCATTTAAGTCAAATAAATTTAGTGGAGTAAAAAGTACAATACTTCCCTCTAAAATGTAGTGGAGTAGAAGTAAAAAGTAGCATACAATGGAAATAGTCAAGTTAAAGTACAAGTATGTCAAATTTATAATTAAGTATAGTTCTAGAGTAAGTATAGCTTACTTAGTACATTCCATCACTGCAACCATGCACCTGTTTGGTGTAACCAATTCTATTTACAGTCTGTGGGTGTAACTTTTGACATTTTCCTTCTGTACCTTTACTACAGCAGATCCATCAGCAAATCTAGCGAACCTCCCTGAAGAGATCTCAAGTTTCCTACAAAAGTAACAAGACCACATCACATCAAAATGTCTCGGATACTAAACCCACTGTTTACATGCAGTAAGATGACATATGTAACTAACTGTGTGTTCTGGATACCAACACATCCCAGTCGTCTGTTCTGGCTCTGGCTAAGAGCTACACGAGTAAAAGCGAGGATACCAAAGCAACGGATACACTTTGACAACAGGTACAGAAACAATTAGCTAGAAGTAAAAATCATGTCTCGCGTGTTAAGAGTTATTGGAAGAGAAAGGAAACCGGGAAAGTCAACTCACTTCTCACCAAGGTCCACTACCAGTCTTCGCGCATTTGTATTGTTACTGTAAACACTCTGGTGACATAAACGGACATGAAGGCGGGCAAACGAGTGCCCCAGTCGGAGCAAATACCTCATATCTAAAGAAACACGCAAACAAAACAAAGAAAACGATCTGGTTAGCAGTCGGTGCCTTCACAGTTCAGATGTGCGCATGGGGGCTTCCATGTCAGTTTTGGTCACATGCACGGAATGACGTCGTAGAGACGCGTCTCCTGATTCGACAGACCGAGGTGAGTGTGTAACATCAAAAGGTTCCGTACTATCCGAATCACAACAATTCCGCTTTAGGTTTTTCTCAAAAATCCCCACAAGAGTAACCTGAGTGATTTAAATCCAATCTGACCATAAATTAGCCGTATTAAATTATTGTAGCAGTAGGGGAATTTTGTAACGATACCGCTAATAAATTAAAATACCGTATGAGTATGGTTAAAATTCCCTTAACTTAACATCCACTTTAGCACATCTCTTCCATGTGTTTTAAACGCATTTTAAAGCAGTTATATTGCTAGGTTTGTGAACATTGAGCTTCGGCCTACCTGCGAAAAGTGAAGATGTTACCCTTTTACATATCCTATCATATAGGCCTATTGTTACAGGTCCATGGTTCTGTAGGCTACAAGTAGCCTAGCCTACTTGTCATAGGCTCATACTGTATTCACCACTTGTAAAACAAAAAACAAAAAAAATATGTTAAACGTACAGGCAATATAACCCAATTGCCCATTTGAAGCAATGTGCAGTATGTCTGGAAGAAGTAGCCATGAAGCAGACCAGGCAGTATGCCTCAAATATCCAATTTGAAATCCATACCACTAGGTGTCAGGATTGCCTCACAAAGAGCATCTTTCAGCTTTTAGGAACATTTATGATCAACCACCTCCCTTTTTATAATACCTACATCATATATACTATACTGTATGAATAATTTAGAAATGAAGTTTATTTTCAATAGCCTAAGTTGTGCCACTATTTTCATTAGTTAGATCAACTACGGCCTACATACTGATAAAACATCAAGGGCCTTTAAAACAGAGTGTTTAATTAATCATATCTGATTTATCATAACAGGCACATAGCCTAGCCCCTACATACATACTGTTAAATCTACCATAAGGGAGAGTAGTTAATGAACATTCAAAGAGCTGTGATGGAAGAATGTGCCTCTACTTTGCCATGATGGAGTGGAACCTTGCCATGTGCCATAATGTAATTACCACGCTTGTGACAAAGAAAATCATGCACTGCCAATTCATGCCACTATGAGCTGTCTAAACAGTGGTTCCCTCGAGTTTATGCATGTCCATATCAGTGGATCCAATTACTGGCTTTTCAGGGACACACAGGAGAAATGAAAATATGTCTTTCCACCACAGGAACGGATGAATGCAGGCCATATCAATATGACTCTTGATGGAAATTTGGAAACATAAATCATGAAACAAAAATGTGTAAAATGAGTTACAAAAATAGGATGATAAATAATCTGCCTTTAAAGACAGATAGACATGTCTGGTTGCCAAGGACCCCTCATCCCTGCTACAAATCCTGTGAATTCTGCATGTGTGTGGGTGTGTTTGTGCGTTCGTGACAAACATCAGTCCAGCACTCACGCAGGCTGTCCTGTTGTCACCTCTTGAAACAACACAGCATGAAATTCAGAGAAGCACTTCTGTCTTGAGTCTTGAAACGACCAAGGTAACACACTAACACACAGGAGAGATTTAGGGTTCTTTAGATAGTCTTGGGTGTTGAAATTTTGCCTATTTGAATATCACTTCTCATCAACAAAAACAATTGATTAATAATCTCTTTAAACAGCTTGGACCAAATAATTTCGATGGTCTGATCGTTCACTAATTTATTGTCCGACTGTCGACAGATAACCAATTGATTTCTATATTTGTTGATGAACATTTACATGAGAAAAGTCTCTGGAAAGGAAAGCATCAATAAGAAAAGCAACACAGTATCCTCCACTGAGCTGTTTATGATCCTTGTATGATTATTGTGCACTAATATTCCTCGGCTCTGCTTAGTAATAACAATAATGAGATCTCAATGTGTCCTGGAGCCATGGAAACAAGATAACACTAGTAGAAACCTTGGTAATAATGGGAAAGTGGGTGTGAGTTTGTGTGAAATCCTGCAATTAACTGGAGTGTGTACATGTGTTTGTGCCTGTGGAAGTGTGTGCATGTATGAAAGTAATCCAGAGAGTGTTAGAGATGCTGTTAAAACTCATCTGTTGCCATAACAACTGCAGCAGCACTGTCAGAATTGGCTCACTGACTGGCTGGAGGGCTGTCTGGATGTTAGGCTAACTTCTGGACTCTGCTGTCTGTTCAGCAAGCAACTGATTTACTGGGAGCCTGGTGTACTGATAGTAACATGAACTGATTGTTTGAAGCGCATAGAGTCAATTTTTTCAAAAACATTTCACATAACAGTATATCAGTTATAACAGATGGCTTGAGCAGAGGAGTCTTTTCGAAACGTGAATAACATACAGACACACTCAAAGAAAATCAGCTCTCCATACACTTTTCAGTTCAGTGGCAGGTAGCTTTAGCAGTAAAAAGCGAGCTCCCATAATAATAGTGTGTGTGTGTGTGTGTGTGTGTGTGTGTGTGTGTGTGTGTGTGTGTGTGTGTGTGTGTGTGTGTGTGTGTGTGTGCATGCGTGTCAGTCAATCAATCAAAGTAAGATTCAATGATTACTAAAAAAACATGTATTAATCACAAACAAAATATGACATAGAGACACAGAGATGACATGTTCTTACATTGATTATCTAGTAATAAGAACAACGGTTAGGATGAAACCAAATGTATTGGTTTTTAACAATTACAAGGTGCAGTTGTCAAAGTCTACCAGAGAATGTATACACCTCATGTTTAAAGTCTTAAGAAAAATAACAGCTAGGAGAATAATCTCCACAGTAACAAAATAGTTTATTTGATTTTTGTCTCACAATGAAAAAGAGTAACTTTGTTTCATTACAACTCTGACCGCTACGTTCCTAAATATTGGCTCCCTGCAGTGTCGTTGATCTTAAAGCCTCTCAGACAGAGGGCAGATAGGGTGAGTCAAAGCCTCAAGGCCTGGACTGCAAAAAGCTGATTACATTTTGGTCTCAAGCCTCGAATCCAGAGCAGTCATTTAGGCTCATCGTAAGAACCTCTGACTCTGCTGTGGGTCGTAAACAGTCTAGATAAAGCACAGCTTGGTGTTTGAGAAGGAAGGAAAGAGAATTGAATTTCTATCATGGTGATATAATGGTATAACTCTATGTCTCTGAGAGGAAACACTTATCTCTCTGAGTTAAGGGATGCATCAGAGTTTACAGAATGCAGAGGGTTGGGACACACACACACACACACACACACCTTTATTGACCTTTAATGTTATGCAGTTAGGCTTTGCTTCTGCAACAGGGGGCTTTAATCATTTAAACCGGACATTTGAATACCAGGCATTGATTTCGCATAGCAGCAGTACAGGATGGAGACAAGCAGAGACAGAGAGGATGGCCAGAGTAACCTCCGCTGTAAAGATAGAGGTCAGCCCTTTAAATTATTTAGTCAGTCTAAAGGCAGGAAGAATGGTTTAAAGATCTATGTAAATTTAGATTTTGTGCTGCTGTCTTCATGAAGAATTGAATTTACAGCAAGTAAGTTGTAATGTTGAGCTGTCTGCTCAAGATAGCAAGATACATCCCCACAACTAATGACCACATTACCATTCAATTTATCATGAAAAATAATGATAGTCAGAGTATGATTCCTAATGGTTTTGGTCTACTCCATATAAGCTGGTTCAAGCTCAATGTGTTAAAAATGCCCTTTTACTCAGAATATCAGTGATATGCTGTTTGATTTTTGACTTTAGTGCACGTGGCCTTGTACGAGAACTAGTCAAGAACACATGGGATCTGAACTCTCCTTGTCAAATACATTGTACCTGTAGTATTAGTCATATCATGTTATTAAGGGAAAGTATTGCTATTTATTTATTATTTATAGAAAGAGGAAATGGTAACAACTTAAAAAAATTCTGTCCAGCATGTCAGCCCCAGTGTTTCCTTTGGGATCTTTTTTAACACTGGGGGCAGGTCTGTTTGAACAACAACCCCTGCTGATAGTCGGCCTTTTGTACAGCCCTGTTTCTGATACCGTGGGGGAAGAAATTTTTAAAAAAATCAACATAGAAGAAACACTGCAGCCCACTCTGCATTCAAGGCCGTCAGCACAGCTCCAAATCAAAATGCTTGTGGTCCCTTGTAAATTCCAGTGAAATAACTAACAGGAAACGGCAGTCTTATAAAAAAGAAGAATGATTTAATCTGACAGGAGTTGCAAGGTCATTCGTGGTTGTTTAGAGAGATAATTGTTCTTTTTCTATGTTGTGGAATTTTAGAGCAATTGATTTGTGGTTATTTTTTTTTTCATTATCCCTGGGCTGGATTAATACTATCTAGAGGAAACGTTTCCATGTGTTTCTATACACTGGTTCAGTGGCATTTGAGCCAAGAGAGGCGATCGTAGGTTTCCTCTGGGTAGTTTTGCCTGCTGTCATATAGCTGAGTGTGTGTGTGAGGAATGCTGCTGTGGGTCTGTATAATCACTGAGTCATTAGGTAGAGGTGGATGGCGCTTTGTGACAAAGCTTCTTAAAACATAATGAATAATAGATTTGGAATAAACACGCAGAAGCACTCTGTTCAATACAAGGTTAATGAATTCCACGCTAACACAAACACAATCACAAAAACGCTGAGCTATACAAAATATCCATCTAATCCTCCACAGTAATTGAGCTGAACATAATTGTGTTCAGGCTGCTGTGTGGGATAGCACTTTACAAAAGCCCTGAACGGTTTTCATTATCAGTGTTTAATCGTGTGTTGGGGTTAGTAGGGATGTGATGGGTTGCAAGAAAAAAGGGCTATATTTGATTTATTTATTTTTTTAATTGATTTGAGTAGATCCTGAAGCAAATTGTCCTTATACGATAAAATTCATTTATTTCTGAAGAGGGAACGGAATTGTTGTTGGAGCAATGTGCAGAGGAATGATTGGTTAAAAAAGCCTGAAAACCTATTTCCTCAAGCAACTTCTTTTTCTGACTTTAAAGCTACTCTTTTCTAATGAGCATTTTTGCCATGAATTAATGGCGGAGATTAATATTTAACGTTAAAATAGACTTCATTCTTAGTGACCAATAAAAAGTGAAAATAAAATCCCTTTTTTTGATAGTTTAGTGTTTTTTGGTAGGCTATTTTGACATGCATTCAAGAAGCTGCACTTCATGTTATGACCTCCTGATGTGTCCTCACTGAGCCTGTCGTAGGCTACAACCTTCCAGTTAAACACGTTTTGCCGAAAACAAGAGACAACAGACCTAGTCAGGATCTCATACTGTGTGGCCTCAAGCTGAAGCACCAACCACAGCAACCGTTATCCTAAATGCAAATGAGAACATCTGTTTCTCAAAGAGAGCTGGTGCTAAAATGTGCTTATTAAAACTTTTGGCGTAACATACAATGATCGGTTTGTTCCTGAGAGGTGACCCGGGTCCCCAGCTCCCAAATCAGTGATTGTGTTTAAATTGGCTATTTGGTCAAACAGCCTCTGCTTCTAATTCACAACAACACAGCCATTCATCAATTGTTGATTAGGTGTCTTGTGATTGACTGTGGGTCTGGACTTATCATCCAGTCCTACCTTTCTATTGATTCAGCTAAAAGAAGCATGCGTTTAAAAAAAATGGTTGCTGGTGTAACCAAAAGTTAATGCATTTCTTCTTTCAAATGTGTGGTCAATAGCTATATAATGTATATCACTGTAAGTTCCCATATATATATATATATATATATATATATATATATATATATATATATATACTGTATAAAAATATATGCTCTTGCTGAATGAAGTTCTGTCATTTATTTTAAATGCAAATAGCAAATTTCAACTTCATTTCTCTATATTGGTATGTTGGAATAGTTACACAACATGTCTTCTCGCAGGGCAGTGGAGAAAGGTTGGCAATGCATAACTAATGAACATTCAGTTCTTTTTTTTTGGGGGGGGGGGGGGGGGCGGACACTTAGCCGATTATTTTCAGTTTATTATTATGTTCTTGATTAATTGTTGTCAATGCAGAAAACAGTGAAAAATGTTAAATTACAATTTCTTAAAGCTCAATAACATCTTGAAATGTTTTAGTTTGCCCAATCTACACTCCAAAACCCCAAAACATTTAGCTTACAATGAATATACTGAATTATTATTTAATGTATGTTTGCATGCAGCTGTTGTCAGCAATTTTTCCCTAAGAGAAATTTCCTTTGGGACAATAAAGTTGATCTTATTTTATCTTATCAAACCTTATATTGAAAAGCTACAAATCTAAAACTGTAACAAGCATTGTTTGGGATTTATGTTTGAAAAACGGACTTAGATGATTAATCAATTATTAAAATAGTTGTTGCTATTTTCTGTCGATTGATTAAATGACTAATTGTTTCAGCCGTGTCATCTCAATATGCTGTCTGTCCGGAATTGGCCTATAAATCATCATGAATGGATTCCTGTAGTACTTCCTTTACATCCTGCATGATAGCCAACACTTTAGAGACTCTCCCTCTGTTTTGTCAAACAGGATGTGATGTGCATTTCCCACACCATACCAGCGTGAAAAGAGCAATTTCTTTGAATGGAAAAATATTTTTAATATCTGGATAAAGCTCATAGACGAATCATGTACTGTACATGTACATTGGTCTTTTTGTCCATTACCCACCAGGTGCCAGTAGCCTACTGGCCTTGCTGCTTTAATGTAGCCTATACTGTAAATGCAGACAAAAAGGTATGCATGGACCTCCAGTATTTCTGCTTGCCAGGCAATAAAATAAGCAAAGCCTTTTAGTATGCCATAGCATATAAACTGCATATAAATTACAGGACAAGCTAGCTCCACCCAAACTTATTCCCATCCCATTTATGTCTGCATCATTCATTATAAACATGTCTTTCTTTCCAACAAATTACTAAACTGTTCTCGATGATTAAAGTGTTTTGTGAGAACACACTAATCTGAAAAGAAAAGGATGCTTTGATCAATGCCCTATTTTCCTTCTTATTTTAGAGCAGAAGGGCGGAGGAAGATGCAGAGGAGAGACAGAAGGGAGGCGGTACTAAGTGTCCTCCAGTCATCCTCTCTGTCAACTCCCTCCGTTCAGTAGTAGGTTATGCAGCGTTTGAACGGAGGCAGACAGGGGCTCGACATGTAACCGGTCAGAAATAACTTCACCAATGATACGAGGAGTAACCGAATACCGGGATCTTAAACCTTTTGGATTTTTTCCCGCTTTGGATATTTCCCTTCATTTAGTCGTCTCGGGGGACAATTTCCCCTTAACGTTAGCCCCCCCTCTGTGAGATCTAATCTTTAGCCAGTTCCAATCCTAGCACAAAACCATACCTGTCTCAGGTCTCATGTAGTCAGTCTTTACTAGCTTCCGTAGATAGCTAGCTAAACCCGCGGACGCTAAAACCGAGAACATCTTGAACTAATGGTGTTCAACAAAACGATGTGATCCATTTTATTTCCGATGAGGTAGCCGAGCCCAGCCGTTGGCATCTGAAACAGCTGGGTCGTGTCAAGACGATTGTGGATTAACGTTTTTTTTCCTCCCCGAATATCTCTAAGAAACCCCGGACGTGGTTTTTCAGTGGCCAACATGAGCGTCGATTTAATCGAATCAACTACATGAGTGGAGCCAAAACAAACCCATCTTCCTTCCAAGGAGAGCACATTTTTGAACAGCGCCAGTTGTCCTAGAAAATATGGAAAGCGAGGTTTTCACCCCTTTGCTGGAGCAGTTTATGCTCACGCCTCTGGTCTGCTGGGTAAGCTCCCGAAATAACTATTCAAATGTGTGTTAAGCTCTCTAAAACTAATTAAACAGCCCTGCACTGTGAAAGCATGCTCATTGATCGACTTAACACCTATACTTGCATTGTCTCATTTATTTCCAGGTGAAGACAGTCGGGCAGGCGACATTGATCGATGGCACTCAGTTATCGGAATATATTGAATTAGTGGATGGGATTTACCTGAACGAGATAATGCTTGAGATGTAAGTAATTTGTCACGTATTTAAATATGTGACCGAACTGTACCCGTGCACCACCATAATGAAACGGGATTGGCCAAATAGGAGCACGCAGAGACCTTTGCTTGTTAACAGATGTATGGTAGCTTACCTTAAAAACCTGCATGATGTAGTGGCCACTTTCAATAGTTAGATAGATATGCATTTTGTTTTCTCAATGATGAAGTCAGTGGGTGTGGACCAGACAACAAATTATACACCGGGGCTTTTAGCTGGGTCATCCCCACATGAGCAAATTAAGCATTTCTATAAGAAGCCCAGCACTTGAAATTGTCTGCTGAAGTGAATGTAGGCTACGCACAAAGGGACCTTAGTGGGGGCATTCATGGGTCAGACTGTCAGAATCCTTTGCAGACATTTATTGTCAGGATGCTTTGAAGATGGGAAGCTTGCTCCTAAGCATCCCTTGTGCAAATAGGCAGCAAAGCAGCTCTACTACAGTAGGGTTGTTGTTTTTTTTAGTCACCCTAGACTGTCATCTGCAGCTGACTGGAAGACAACCCGCCCCTGGAAACTACAGAGCTCACCCTGCTGTGTTGCAGATTGAAATAGTAGCCTTAAGCGAACAAACACTGGAAGCAGCGCAGAATCAGAATGCGGTTTTACACAGCAATGCAGATTCTTCATTATTGTAGCAGGCCAGCACAGACCGATTTGCTTGTTTTTGTTCAAGTCCACGTAAAATAGATGTGTTGACAGATCTCTTGATAGTGAGAGACTTAAGAAGATGAGGCATTAGATCTCTGTCTGGATCTGTCTGCCTTTCCTGTAACATCCTAACGTATAGGACGACAGAGAAGACAGCTTTCCATTCCTTTGTCTGGTTTAAAGCTGCAACTTCCCGCTTGCAGGGGAAATTTTTTTTCACATTTTCCGCTAATGCCACACACTACACTGTCAGCATTTACTCCTCCTGTTTCCCTGTCAGAGGAGCATTCAACCAAGCTGACTCCCATTGGAATTGATTTTCACCTCAAAAGAGATTATCATGTGTTTCATAGGGCAACTTCTTGTGTCCCCTCGCTTATGTCTCGTATTCCAAGGTTGGCAAAATTGTGTCGGTAGGGGGAAGCTTGTCTTTGTATTTCTACATGTGCAGAGTATACCTTTTTAGTATTCAGTGTAAATTGTCTTTAGAGGGGTTAAGCTGTAGCTGTGTTGCATGAGGAGCTGATTATCCCTGATTGGCCATTTCCTGTCTTTAGTTGGTGTCGTCTTCCTCCTGCTCTGCCCTCTTCCACTGTCCTTGATTTCCTGCTGCCCAGCTGCATCACTTCATTAAGCAGCCTACCTTCAGGTTTCAACAACCTCTTCCAACTCTCTTTCTCATGCTTGTTTTTCCTCCTCCTACTGCTCCACGCTGCATGAACACTCTCAGAGGAATCCTTCAAAACAGAAAAGCGTTTAGGGAGGCCGCTGCAGGTTCAGTTAGACAAGGGCGTCTTTTCTCTTTCACACACACACAGCCTCTTCAAAAGTGATGAACAAGTCAGCAGTATTTTTAGAGCATTTTCCCTTGTGGGACTTTGCATGGTGGAAAGCAACCGGAAGGATATGGGGGGGGGGGGGGGGGGGGGGGG
>NC_045749.1:6123046-6190206 GCF_008692095.1 Etheostoma spectabile | reverse complement strand
GGTTGGAAGCATGAGCAAGACAGAAATGATTAACCAAAATGGTTAAAAACCTTAAACGTGACCGGGAATATATGTAAAGAAAAAGCCAGAGGGTGACCTGCAGAAGAAAAATTAAAGCACCAGTTGCGGAACCACATGGCAATTCCTCAGATCTACACATTAAGAATGAGATCAGGCAGTCAGTCGGATTTGTGTCTACACATAACATAAATGGAATGAGCAAGATGGGAATTTTCTGTGTGTGTTGAGTGCTCCTGTACAGAACAGCCAGAGTTGAGCTGAAATTAACTGTGACTGGCTTAGTGATCGCCTGACAGGATGTCGGGGATTGCTAGTCACAGCCAGCTCTCTGTGTGTGTCTGTGTCTGTGTGTCTGTGTGTGTTTCTGTGTTTCTGTAGGGCTTCTGTGCCTGCGTGGGGGTTTGTGTATCTGTGGGTGTTTTTCGTCTATGCAATTTCTTTTGGACTGAGGCAGCTGTTGGTAGTCGTCTTACCCAGCCACCCTCCCACACAAAAGGCCCACAGTGTTGGTCAGATGTTATGTTGGTTGGTAAGACTGCTTTCTATCTGCCTCTCCCACTTTACAAGCACCATGTGGAAACCTCCAGTAAGTTGAGCTACCTAACTAAAGCAGGCTATCATAAGCTATGATACAGCTCATGCATCTAAACAGCTATTGCAGGGAGCTTTGGATGATGGCAGTCATTAAAGACCTACGCTATATCTATTTTTCCTTGCCCTTTTCATTTTTAAAACTAAATGTGTAAATTCAGTATTAAAATACAGACATGTAGTTGAAACAGGCCACACGATCAGAGTTTGTTCACATTTAAAGCTGTATGTTGACGGAAAGAATTACATGGGAGTGCTTCTTTCCCTCTTTTCATCTCTTACACCGTTACTCATTAAAAGTAGCTTAGAAACCACAGGTGAGTTTTCCAACTTCTTAATTAACAGCGATTGTATCCATACCAGTTCTTGGGATCCCGCAAACACACTCTCACTTACGAATTTTGTTTTTTCCTCACCCCTTCTCAGGTGTACAGAATCTTGTTAAAACATGGTTTAATAATTTCAGTTAAAACTTTTTTTTTTGTCTTTCACAAACTCACACTTACGGCCCGCCTAAAGTAATGTATTTAACATTTTTACTGGTGAAGTCAGTTGTTGTAGTAGAAGTACTAGTATTGCTGTGTGAATGTCTTTGTATGGCTTTAGTGCAGACATGGCAGACAGGCTGGCAGCAGTTGTCATTGTAGCAGCATGGGAGAGCATAGAGAGAGGAGAAGAGAGACCCCAGGATTATCTAACGGTTTGCTGTCACCCAGATGGCACCACGGTCTCTGCCCCCCCCCCCCCCCCCCCCCCCCCCCCCCCCCCGCCCTCTTGTGACTGACATTACCTAGCCAATTAGATTGCCGCCTCAGTGCTGTCAAACCAATTAGTTTTCCCGCTCAGCAAGAGGGAGGCCAATTAAAGTTCTGTCAGAAGGACAACTGTCCAGTTGAATTCTCTGTTTTCCTGTCAATCCTGTAGACCCGGGCTGGCTCATTGGCCTATTCGGTGAACCAGTCAGTCTATCCTCTACGGGCTGTTGGAACAGAGTTATGCGAGTCAAATATACACTTACCAGAATAAAAAAAGGAGAGATTTGATGTGTCCTACTTGATAACATTTGTCACATTGACTGGCCCAGCATGTTGGCTTTTTTACGAAGATCTTAACTTGCTAAGTTGTGTGACCCTGAAAAGAAGTCAAATTGAAAATGAGTCAAACTGATTAGTTTTCTGTTTGCTAGTTTTAGAAAAGAGTGCAGAAAGGTAAAACATGTACTATAAAGCTGTAGCCTAAACTTATGAGTCAGTGAATATGGATCTAGTACTGAATGCAGATTTGAAAGCCTGTTTTTCTCTCAAGGACCGATTACAGTAAATCCACATTGTAGGCTCGCATACACAGGATGTAGTCCTCACTACGTCAATCATCACTTCCCTTTATGATAGAATTGGCTTTTCGACACTTCGTGCATACACAAAAACACACGACCAATGAGCTCTGTAGAAGAGTTTTGGTGTGGAGGGACAACACTGAATGGCGTGTGTTGGTTTAAGCCCTGGACTTAGTTGGTCTTTTGTTGTAGTCTATCAAATACATAATTTAACTCTTTAGTAATTGTTATACAAACATATGGAGGCTACATTGTGCTCATGCTTTTATGTGTCTTTGTTGCTTTTGTAGAATATTCTGAGGATAGACAGCCATCCGGCAACGTTTTATATAACATTCAGCATCTAGAAAAAGGCTGCATATATTTTATCTAACATTCATCTTCCTCTTCATCCACTGAGTGGGGGGGGATTTAATGCATGCCTTGTCCTTAAACAAAAATCCCCACTTCCTTGGCTTGCTGTCTTCCTGTTTGTGTTCATTCGATTGCACTAGAGCTGCAAAAATTAATCAATACATTCATAGAAAGAAAATAATCTGCAGCTATATTGTTATCTTATCCGATTAATTGTCATTTTTCAAGCAAAAATACCATACATTTGCTGGTTCCAGCCTCTTAAATGTAAGAATTTGCGCCCCTTTTTTTTGTCATGTAAATAATTATAAACCTTTTTATTGGACAAAACAAGACATTCAAAAACATTACTTTGGATTCCAGGAAACAGTCATGGCTGTTTTATGCAGAAAATAATCTGCAGATATAATGCAAATAATTGTTAGTTGCAGCCACAGACTTTGCTTCTTGTACTCATGTTGTTGTTTTTCTCTCTTCCCGCTCCATCAACTCATTTGTCTCATCATGTCTCAACTCTTTTTGCTACTCTACCTTCTGCTGAAGTCTTTTTCTTCATATATGCATCTCTTTTCTGTTCATGCCTCACCTCTCTTGCTCTCTCTCCCCTTTCCCTCCTCTGTTTTCTTTGAACAGCATGTTGAAGCCTTTGTTGCTTTCTCTAGGGCTAGATACAGCAGACATATTTGGGATTCCAGCTGGGCTAGAGAAAAGAGGCAGGCAGAGCTGCTGGCTGGTGTGTCATTCAGTTCGATTCTCCCACTGCTGCCGCCTGGACTGTGGGGTCCACAGCCCTCACAGTAATCTGGCTACTCTCATAATTTTCTTTGGCTTATGCCATCCTTGCTGTGTCTGTCTAGTAGGAAGGACACGGCAGCTGTGACCTTGAAAGGACAACACTTTAACAAGATTGTGTTAATGTGAGGCACTCAAAATCCCACCACCAAGGACACGTTAAAACGCATTTTAGGATTTTAGAGACAGGTTTGCTGTTAGTTTCTCGACCCTAGCAATTCAAAGTTAATCTGATTTACTGGGGTTGATATTTAAAGTAGTTACGATCTGTGGGCTGCACCATGTTAAGCATGTGCCAGGAAAATGCATGAACAAACCTTTGACCTATCAATAGTGCTGCATTTCAATTGACTACGAAAGAATCGCAGCCCACAACAATTTGACATTGTTTTTTTTTGCTCGTATCATTCATTTAGGGACATGTAAACAAATTAGAATACTGTGAAATAAATATTATTTAGATATTATTTGGGATTGAGATCTTGTTAGAGACAGGTATTTGTTTCATATTTCCCTTGCTTTATATTTGATTATACTTGATCAAACAATGCAAACTCAAAACTTCCTCCATCTGCTTCATGTTACAGCCCTTCTGTAGCGCAGAGGGCATAATCCCTTCTGTTCCCTGGAAGACTTTTGCTGTGAAGCATAGTGCAGGAAGTGTTTAGTTTCATTAACAGCAGCTTAACATTCTGAATTAACAGCACAGTAGAATTAATCAGTGACCAAAATTAATCAGTGATAAAAAACATTTCTCTTTAAAAAAGAGGAACTCAGAGTAGTGATTATGGCGTGACTATGTTGTCATAAAGCAATCCCACCGAGATGTACAATTCCGTACATCTCGGTAGGATTGCTTTATGAGCCATTATGACCTAAGCAATTTTGCCTATTGTTTGAGACACTGAATTGCATTTCAATGTGTATATGGTCTTAAGTGCTTGTAGTGCAGTACAAAGTAATGCATCAGATCACATCCAGTTGGGCAGGAAGGAGTGTAGCTGCAGTCTCTATGGATGCAACAGCATAAGAGAGGAATGGGAAGAGGCCTTGTGGAAACAGAAAGACAAAGAGAAACCATTCTATGAAAAGACAAGGAAAACGGATGGTGAGAACCACATACCAATGGTCAGATCCTCACTGGGCTGTTTGTAAACCACAGTTCTCATGGGAAAATGGTGGGGGGATGAGAAAAAAAGGATGCAGTGATCTTGAGCATTAAGTCTGCATGATGGCAAAATATAAAATTTTGACATACCTGCAATGCTAATGTGTTATGGTTTGTAATGTTGCTGTCTTATTGCAAAATGATAGTTGATGCTGTGTACCCATTGAATTACATAATTTTTATATTTTTATATGGCATGCTGAAATAATAGCCTATGCATTACTGCCCTAATTTGGAAGTAGAAGGATGGTGCCATCATTACATATGATGTTCTAAGGTAATCGCTTTGTTCTTCACTAGTTTGAATTTAATTGCATTTGTAAAAGTACTGGTTAGGCTGCCTGTTTGTGCTTACCGTACTAACAAGCTTCCATTTGGAAAGGCAGTCAGTGTGTTAAAATCCACTCCAGCATAACAAGATTTGATTATAATTCCAATTATTGGAACTGGTGTGTAAACATTGAAACAAAGTTATCTTGCTTACATTAAGGTTTTGCTCATAAATTGATTTAGAGAGGTAAATTACTCATTACTCTCTTTAATTACCCCTGCCATATTGATTCTGTGCATGCACCACAGAACAGAGATATGTGTGAATGGCATGGCAATATATTCTGTTTGTGAAAGTTTTTTTTTTATTTTTTTTTTTTTCTTCACATTTTTATTGATCAAAGTATTACAGGCTGTATTGGGAATATCCAAGGGTAGCAGGTTTGGCATTTTTCTTGTTTTTAAATTGCCTGAACACACGCTGTAGAAGGGCGTCTTGCCTGAAACGTCCGTGTGTCAATAAAACATTTAATTGGAGTGCTGTCCAAATTGCCTTTTTATATGAAAGCATTTGGTTAAATTCAACACAAAATCCTGTAAATTCATTCAATATGATAATTTCCAAGTCAGGCTACTAGGAAACTTCACAAAAAATGACGTGAACTTTATTTATTGTTTGGTTAGTGGCATTTCTACAATGCATGTCAATGGTTTAATGATGCGTGCGTGCGTGCGTGCATGCGTGAGTGCCAAAAACATCCAGTCCCCCACTGTGTTTGGACAGCACAGCTCATAAGCTCTATCCCCAACACGTGGCCAACTGTAGCCTGCCATTTTTTTTCCTTTGTATGTGTGCATTTAGCCTACTCTGTGTGTGTGTGTGTGCCTGCCTGGCTGCCCATGTTGACTGTAATGTAGCCTGTCATATATAGGTTAACACTACTCCCTAACCTATCCAGCCAATCAAAGCCAGGAGATGAGAGGAGAAAGCCCAGTGGCCTCAGGCCCTACATAAGCTGCAGTGCCTATTGACAGCACCGACGAACCGGCTTATTGACTGGCTGTCTGGCTGACTTGCTCACTAGTCGTCTGCCTTGCTGGCTGCTTAGCTGGCCTTTTGCCTGTCTATGTCTGATCTATTTGTCTATTTTAAGTCTTAGGTTTTACTATATCACCACGAGCAGTGATGGAGGCAATAGTGGACATTTTTTTCACCCCAGTTACAGTTCTAAGGCCTTGTAGTTCTTTGCCTGATGATCCACGGAGGAGGTCGGCCAGTCGCGTGCTTGTATGTGTGGCATCAGAGCCAAAGAAACGAGGGGTGGATTGTGTGGTGTTGCATGCTTATGTTGTTGTGGCCGCCATGTTCTTGGCAGTCTGATGGTGAAGGAATGTGTGAATGGGCAACCCTTTCCTTGCTCTCTGTCTCTTTCTATCATACACACACCACATCCACCACATCACGCTCCTCGCACCGACAGGATTACAGCCTCCTCTGTGCTTTTTAATTAACGGGTTAAATAGAGCCCCTACTATGGACCTCCAAAGGAGCAGAGTGTGTGTGAAGGGGGGAGAGGGGGAGGTCACATGACTGTTAATTTAGACCAGTATTAAAAAGAACCCTGTGTCCTTCTGATTAGCATGATTTTGTGTGTGTGTGTGTTGGGTGTGTATATCGGCAGAAGCTGGTCAAAGGACTAATTTAAGGCATCTACACTGCAGCCGCTTGATTTAAGAGAGGCATTCTGCCATGTTTCTTGGTTTAACATAATAAGCATATTATTTAAGAATTAGGCTACTAAGCCTTAAGTACATACTCCAATGAGCACTTTAAAAATATAAAAACCCTGTTCCAGCATATGCTTTGAGGCACTGTTTTTTATAATCAACATGTACATTTGAATAAATTGATAGCTGGGTACATGGGATATTTATATTTCTGGGTATAACACAGGTTCTTATGGTTTGGTTTTATATGAATGTTTTATCAGTCTTCGTGGAAACCGAGCAGCAGTATGGTAAAGTGATTAGGAAGACCCATTCAACCAGAGGTCCTGTGTGTCTCCAAGCATCCACCAAGTTAAATGTCTTGACGATGATAAAGAATCCCTTACCTTTGACCTTCTCTCTCAAACAGAACAAGGCAGACAAAAAACTATCTGGATTGTGTGCTGTCTTCATGGTGTTTCTAGATTAAACTTTATTGAGCTGTTAGCCCATACAGACACGCTATTCTACAGTGCAGATGCAGACATGCACACACATGCATGTCTACACATGTGCTACACTGCATGCATACATTCACAAGCAGCCAGGACTCTCCTCCCCCCTACTTGGAGCATGTTGACCCTCATATATAGGTCATGGGATGAACATGCTTTGAAGTCTGAAGTGCATATCATGAAAAAGAAAGCTCCTTTTTAACAGTGGGTAAGAGTAAGGCTCTACAAATGTCAAATACATAAGTAGTGTTGTTTTCCCAGACAATCCCAAAGCAAGTGTATCATAAATTAATTAGAGGGTAGTTGTTTTTTTGGCGAGGTGGATGGGATTTTTTTCCTAGTTTTCCTTCTTGGCCTCAATGAATGGTACGAAGCATGACTGTAACTGTCAAAACATGTGGCTAACAATCTAAGACATTTTATGCCTATACGAACAGTCAAATTCATGTTCCGTTGACTCAAATAGATACAAATCCTGTTTATCTTGATATTTGATTATTTTTTTAGAATTGTCAATTGTGCTGGACTTAATAACTGTAACTGTAATAGGATCCCACTGCCTTGAAACAGATATTTGAAAGATGACAGCAAGTGTCCACCTTTTAAAGTGTCCCTCTGCTAACTCGGGCAAACCATATCCGCTCTAGGGTTGATGCTTTGTCACCACCTCTGTTCTGTCAAATGGGGAGCCTAATAGGAATTTCCCTTAGGGGATTGATAGATATCATATAAAGGCAGTTTAACTTGTAAGTATACACAAAATTGCCAATTCAGAAAGCTTTTAATAAATGCCACTCATGCTTGCTAAGGTAGCAGTCAGGAAGCCCTCCTTACATTGCAACTTTACTGTTAAAACATAGAAACATTAAAAGCTGACTTCTGATTACATTATAGTTGGCATGTCAAGCATCCAAAGAGACAAAAAGAGAGACTCACAAATTGCCATCTTTTTTGCATTAGTTAGTTCCACCAATTATTTTGTCACTAACTGGTTAAAGAAGTTTTAGATCAAATGAGGTTTGGCTCTGGTAATTCCCATAGATATGCAAATAGTAGTTTGGATAGTTGTAGATAACAGCGGCTGGGGTGGTGGTACTGTGTGAGTTTGTGGAATGTCTACGAGGCTCACTAAAACATGTTGACACCCGTAATAACATCACTTGTCATGCACGCTTCTTTTAATGTCCCTTTGGCAACACACCGTTGGATAAACAGGCTCTCTCTTCTGCAGGCACTAAGAAGTTACTTCTTATCTTTGATTCAGACAGATGAGATAAATGGAGATAATGGCTAAAGATCAGAACTACTGAAATACATGCTCTCTTTACCATGATAAGGGATTTCTCAGTATTTTGAGGTAGCTTACAGTCTGCAGAGGGTCTCTTGTAGAATATTAAGTTCTTTCCAATGTAGCTTGAACATTTAAATGTTCCACAAAGGTGTTTGATATGAGTGGCGGAGAAACTGTGCTACCAGATTTATGTAAGGGGCGGCATTTCAGTTTTGCTCTGTCTTTGAATGGGTCTGTGTTTTCTTTAACATGGTTATGGCATTGGCCCTACTTGGACAAGGGTCCATTGTCACTGTACTGCTAATGAGTTTAGCCAAACACATGCTTGTTACATCACATAGAGCAACGTAGTGTCAAACTGAAACACAAATGTTTCAGACAACCTAGTAACACATGCTTAGAACTATTTTAAAGTGTTTATGCCTACATCTTCAACAGATAATTATCTTTGCTACAGGCAGATACAATAACAATCTGCCATTTTTTTCACACAGAAATCCTAAGGCCACTGTGCAGAGGACCAACAAGAAGGTGAACAATGACGCAACACTGCGCATCCAGAACCTTTCTATTCTCATCAGGCAGATTAAAGCCTACTATCAGGTAAGTTTTCTTTCTGGCTGAACAAGCTGCAAAAGTCAGATATCACATATACCTCTTTTTGCTTGATCAAAAGTTAAGGTTGTCCAACTGTGAATGTGAAAGTTGAGAACTGTATTTCTTTTCTTTCTTTTTTTCTTTTTTCTTTTTGCAGAAACTCTGGGTCACAATCTTGAAAACTTGCATAAACATGTTCTTGCGTGGCTTGACCTAAAGCTTGGCCCCAAGTAAAGCTGTACACTCAGTCCCCATGTTCCCTTATCCCTCATGTTCCCTGAGCTCAGGCATTCAAACATTTTTTTCACCCCTTAGGTTACAGTGAAAAAATGCAATCAGACAACAAAGCACATGCCACATACAGACTCTGCAGTATAAACAGTTATATTTGCGTGTGTGCGCGTGTGTGTGTGCGTGTGCGCGTGCGTGTGTGTGTGTGCGTGTGTGTGTGTGCGTGCGTGTATGATGTGGCATTGTGACCCCCATCCAGATGCCAGAGAGGGCCCAATAAATATACAGAGACATCAGGAATGTTAAACGCATAAAGCCACTGATCTGCCTCTCCCGCTTTCTCTGATAAATCATTCAATGAATTTGCTTTTCTCTTTGTACATCAAAAATTATCTTAAGCAGTCTGTCTTGGATGATAATCCTGATATACTATACGCCTCAATTTGTCTCAGGTTTCACAGAAAAAGTACAAAACCACAAAAAGCAGCTCACGGCATTTACATAATGACTTAAGCTTTAAGAGATGTGAAGGTGATAAAAGCACACCAAGTCATATGTAGTGAAGTCTTATCTCATGTTCAGTCTGTGTGTACTGCTTAGCATGGTAGTGGCCCATCAGGCCCTGAAACATGTTGCTCGCTCACCACAGTTTATCATTACATTTACTAAAAGGAAATGATTTAGACTTCAAGAGAAAGTGGAGGAGGAAGTTTGGGGGAGTAAATATGGAGAAAAGATGGTCACCCTGATTACACAATATCAGGAACTGAACTTGGTGATCTGATTGCATGTGGAAAGCTGTAAATGTGTGAGGGAGTAATGCATTGATATACAATTGGTCAGGAAAAGGTTTTGTTTATACTACATTTGTACACATGCATCCTGGACCATCTCGTAACCACATAGTCAACTTTGCAGAGCACACAAATAGCATGCTACATTGTTGATTTGATTTGCCTGTAAAACTACTTTTACATTTTACATCCCATGTCTAACGCTAGATGCCAAATATTCAATCTTAATCTATTTTCCATGTCACTCTGTATGTCTGAGACTGCATACATCTGAATACATGTAGATGCTATTCTTCTGGGCTTGATAGAACATGGTCCCAATTTTCTCTGCATTGTGCAGATTAATGGAATCTCTTATTGTGTGTTGTCGTTAAATGTACCGATACATGTATAGCCTCCAATACTGCCTAAAACGCTAGTGTCTGTATCGGGAAGTACTGGAGTTTATGTACCGATCCGATACCACATAACAAAGCCCTGAAGAAAATCTATGTTAAAGTAGTTTATTTTATGTTCTTTTTCTGTTACAACTGACTCTCAAACTAGATAATAAAAGAAAGTTCTGTGGCATTCATTGTTTGAGAGTTTAACCGGAGGCAGACCACCAACAAAGATAGAAATCATTTCACATGCATACAGGGATTGTAGCATACAGCGGTTAAAACATAATAAAATATATGACACACTGGTATTGGATCAGTACTCGGTATCGGCCGATATGCAAGTTCAGGTGTCAGTATTGGGAATAAAAAAACCGTATCGGACCATCTCTAGTTATCGTGACATCGTATCCCGTTGAGTCATTTTGAAATCTAATGTGTCAACATTAACAATGTGTGGTGGTTTCTGCTAGTATTCTACACAACAATGTCATTTCAACACTAATCAGAAAAAACCACGTCATATTGCTGAAACAGTTTTGCAATTCTTTGGTTTGAATTGAAATTTTGACATTTTTTTCAGACTCCTGTCATACTGCTCAAATGCACTGTGGCAGTTCTTAACTGTTTGTAACTGTTAATCCAATTGTCAAAACCTATGAGCTTAGCGAATTCAACCAATCCAGAGAGCTTATGATTCATTACATTGCTGCTGCAATAGTGTCTCAACTGTGTTTGATAACCACTAATTGAGCATGAGGCAGCATGCTGTTGCGACAGTGCAGTGAGTTTAGGAATGTTATCCTGGCCGAGGAGTAGCCCTGACATATTTCCCACATTTCAGACCTAGGACTGTGACCCATATTCTCAGATGGCTGTGGCGGTGCAGAGGCACTTGCTTATCCCATAATTTGGTATTATTCAGTATGAAATGGAGAAACTGTGAATTTTAGGGGCTACTTTTAACTGGATCTAATACATCATCTTTGTAACTTGTAGTACTGGAATAAGTCAAAACAGTTCTTAAGGTTGTTGTTCTTGTTTTTAAGTATTTTATATTGTTAATAAATCTGCTGTTTCTATATCTCAAGTTCCATTTTTAATTTTGCCCCTGAGGTCAAGTTAAGAGTGTCTGGTTGGTTAACAGCTATGTTAGATCTACTTTGCCCTGGTCCTAACATCCCTTTAGTCACTCATCATCTTATTTAAACAATCAGCCAATTGTGTAGACTTTGACGTTATAATCCTACAAAAGCTCCACTAGGCACTTAGTGGATGATGAGATGACAAGAAGGGTTAGAGACATTACCTGAGCGCATCTTCATTACTCGGTTAGGGACAGGACATTACTGAAAATATGAAAGTCTTTATTGTTACAGTTTTACTTTTGGTTATCAAATTTAATTTAAAATGTACTGAATTGGATAGAATCATTGTTTTGTCTTAAAGTTGAGGCAACCTTGGTCAACATGGCCAAAGTGTTCAATGTAAAGTTGTAAAGGGGAAAAAAAAATTGCGTTTTTGTTTTGCAGGCGTAGACACTTATTTTACTCAACTGCAAGGTAGACTGAGTTGTTTGCCAACAATGAAACTCTTGTTCCTCTTTGGTGTTTCGTTAATGTTCTGATTGTAGCTGCATCGCTCTGTTGACCTCCTGGTCACACTATTGTTCAGCCACTTGTGTCTGCAGGCTCTGCCTCACAGAGACCACCTACAGATTTAAACCCCCCCATAGTTCCCTGCTGTCCTTGCTGTGTGTCTGTCTGCCCCTTGATGGCCTTTCAGGGACTTAACGATCCACTGAAATTAACAGATATTTTTTTACTGTAATTTAGACAAAAGCCAGTCTATATCATTGTGGTATATATGTGGTTCTTAGTTGTCTTGTTTACATGGTGCTATACCAGCGAGGCTGTTAAAAACATAAGAGGGGCACTTTATGAAAAGCTACATACCCTGCATTGTTCAACCAAAATAGACGTCTCAAACACGCTTGAAGGTGAAAGTCAGCTCTTTAACCTTTGTCATTTTTTTCAATACATGTAAAATGTCCTGGAGCACAGAGCCAAAAGAGCAGGAAATGTGTCTAAATACTTACTTATGGATCACACTGTACTTACTCGCACACAGTTACTGCTTTAAAGTCAAAATGAGCTGGTTCTTATCGGGGTAATGAGGAGGAAAATTGGCTTTGATACATGGTTTTATGGTGGTCTCCTTTTCCTGTGGTTGTTTTGTCGCTTATCGGTTTCAGATTTCCAGAGCCATATGGATGAAGACAGAAGCATTCAGGTCTTAGGCTAATGGACTTAGCAGGTTTTCAATTTGCTATTCTACTCAGCACTTTGAAGGAGGACTTTGAGTAAGTGGAAGTCTTGAATGGTTGGATGCGTCCTGTGATTCAATCATTTGATCTCATGTCAACTCTTTTTAACTAGATTTTCCCAGAATCAGTTAGAAACCACTCCCTAGGTAAGGAAACCACTGTATGTCACAGCTAAATAGTCAGTATGTTTTCTTCATTTGAGCAAAAAGAAGACTGAGACCAACCTAAATGCATCAACATGAGCTGAATTTAATCACATAAAGTCAATGTCTAACAGAAGGCCACTGTGATCTAGTGTCCATAGATATGTTGTCTCTTCTATATAAGCTCTATATTTCATTTAGAGTGTCTGGCGAGTCAGCAAGGGCTCCAATTCAATAAAGTCTTCCTCTCCTTCCTCCCAAAGGCTACTCTGGTGTCAAGAAATGACTTATTCATTAACCTTCCTGAACCGTCAGAGGCAGACAGTTGATGGTGATTCCTCCCCCACCCGTTACCTTCACTAGTTTTCTACTCCGCCTCCCTGCCCCTTCAGTTCTGTCCGAGATGTAATCCTAGCAGTGTGTGTGTGACATTTTCCACATGGGAAACCAATGGACATGGACTTTGTCCAGAGGTTGTGAAATGGGAATTAGTGCAAGACAAGAATTTCAATAATAAGGTTTTTTTTAATTTCATTGCTCTTTGTGTGTGTGTGTGTGTGGTGTGTGGGTGTGTGTGTGTGTGTGGTTGTGTGTGTGTGTGTGTGGTGTGTGTGTGTTGGTGTGTGTGTGTGTGTGTGTGTGTGTGTGTGTGTGTGTGTGTGTGTGTGTGTGTGTGTGTGTGTGGTGTGTGTGTGTGTGTGTGTGTGTGTGTGTGTGTGTTTGTTGTGTGTGTGTGTGTGTGTGTGTGTGTTGTGTGTGTGTGTGTGTGTGTGTGTGTGTGTGGTGTGTGTGTGTGTGTGTGTGTGTTGTGGTGTGTTGTTGTGTGTGGGTGTGTTGTGTGGAAGTCCTCTTCTTGTTCTGGTACAGTAGATTGTGTAGGAGGAGATCAATGTCTAGACAGGCTTTAACAGCTGTATGCGTGTGTGTGCTTGTCCGTATGATTTTAATTTTGCATAGAAGCCTATATGATTATTGTAGTAACATATTTCCTAACCGTTAAGAGTAAATGTGCATGCTAGTAATAGCAGAGTAGGTTATTGACTTTTCCGGTTACTTGGTCATTTCTGTACAGCAGAGTTCCCTGAAGGTTTAATTTTTCTGGCGGTCAGTTCAAATACTGAATGGCCTCCTTTTGTAATTTAGTGTGCTTGGTTTGGCATTCTTATTTAAGGTGTAATACTAAATTTATTTGGGCTTTTCCTACTTTTCTCAAAGCTTGCTAAGTAAATCCCTTTATCCAGGGTTATGAAAATCAGGCTTGGACAGCATCTGGGGCCATTTACGTCCAAACTATTTATTCAAATTGATTGGATACCTTTTTCCAATGACAAACATGTGAGTAGTTTAGTTTACAGTTTTATAAAAAAAAAATCTAAAGCTCCAGTGGATGTTATTTAATATAAATGTGTTTTATAGGCGAATGTGCAGTTAAAAGCAACATTTATTTCGACTCCCATCCTTTAAAAAGCTCAAGATGTTACTTTTTGGAAATAAGAGCAGTTCTGTCCCCTGTTTGAAACTGTTTTGGTTTTGGGTGTGGCGTTAAGGCTGGGAGCTCTGTTTTGACTGTTTAAAGAGTGACAGAGGGCACCATTCATGCTGAGTGGGTCTTGCCCTAAAGCTTTGCAAGGCTCCTTGGCAGGGCTCTGACAATAGATAATGTTGGATATGTGATCTGGCCTTTGTTTCATTTGTTATCATCTCTAGGATATATTGAGACCAGCCTGAGAATAGTTGGATTTTGATGCCCCTATTTTTCTGACCCACTATCTAAAATACTCCTGAACTATCATTTGCTAACTAATTTTCCTGCAAGTGTCTTCCCAGTAAAGCATTTCTTCCGATGAAGAATTTAGGAATTCAGCAGGCTCAACTTGTGGCTGGTTTGGAGCTTAAGAGACTAGCTTTTTTTCCTTCTTGACCTAAAACCTCACAAAGATGCTCTGTTCCTGGGCTAAAGTTAAGCTGAAACATTAATACACTACACACTCACTCACACGCATACATGCACACAGTCTTCTGCAACATACTGCAGCTATGGATGACTGTTGTTTGACTTCATCAAAAGTGGAGAGAAGAGAATCCTTGTTATTACAGCTTTTTCCTCAGGCCAGCAGTTATTTTTATCACCTTCAACTAGAACTTGTTTAAAATACAAATAGTTTTTTTTACAAATGTTTGTTTTTCCAAGGCTGGAATTCCCTGTTGACTTCTTGTCTGGCTGCTCCTTTCAGCATCAGTCATGGGCAAATCAGTTTATTAGGGCATGTGCTTGTAGCTGCAGGCTCAATGTGTGTTGTCATGCAGACTCACATGCTAGTTAGTCTGTTGTTGATGATGGTGCAGCAGCTAACACACATACCTAACTAGCCAGTTAGCTATGTTTTTAAGCAGTCACATAGAGTAGAGTATTATGAAGTTCAAAGGTAAATTGGATGGCTCTAGCCATTAAATAAATGTTTTTAAGCTTTTAATCCTTGTTTATTCTTTCCTTAAACCATAACTGTGTTTGGTTTTGAGTAGTTGTAAATACTGTTTAGCAGCACAATAAGAACAATTGCAGGATAATTTAAGAAAATCACCAATACCGGTATTAAATACCTGACTATAAGAATAAGGGCTATATTTTAGCTTCATTGTGCAGGGCAGCTAAAAGTTGATACCCATTATTGGTTCTTGTTAGATTGAGTTTAAGCCAAAAAACAAGCTACTTTGAACAAGCTTGTTCAGTATAGTTTGATTCAGCCTGATGAAAAGCCAATTACATTGATTTGAATTGAATAAAATCAAAGCTTTTTCTGCTTTCATATTCCTATCATTGATATGATTAATTCTGAACAGTCCTACATTCTTCTTTTTCTGATTTCAAACAACCCGGGAAGTAGTCTGCCGCTGGCTTTCTAGTAAGTCGCTCACTGTAAACAAGCATTCCCTTATCCTGAGACATATTTGTACACAGACATCCCCACTGTTTTTGAGCTTTCAAGGCCTTCATGTTGAGCGGTGTTCTCGTTTACGTTTACACCCAGAACCCCTCACCACTCGTTTCATATAATCACAACCCGGAATGGGAACTGAGCATTGGCTCACCAAAATAACACAGTGTACATGTATTTCTGTATGCACTTACTTTTATATACAGTACTTGTGGAGGGGAATTTGCAGCAGTTATGATTTAGAGTTGGTTCCCATATGCTCAAAGGGATCTATTTATAGGCATTCACACAGTTGCTGTATTAGAGGAAGCTAGTTTTGTTCTCCTTTTCAATCACTGAACTAGAGCATGTTGGTTGTGTCCACAACTGCTCTGCTAAATACAATCCAGCCTTAAAATTCAAAATCTAAAGTAGTTTGAAGGGGTATACTGTTTTATTTCAGCAGTTGCACCTTTTTATAATACAAAATGTGGATAAAATGAAGCCCATTTGGGGCGAGCTCTAGCTCACCCAGTAGGGTGTGCGTGTGCACATTATTAATAGTGCGCTCCATGTTGTCTGAGTCCTTTGCAGCGGCTCAGGTTCAAATCTCACGGCGGGTCTTTGCATGTCATCCTTTCTCTCTTTTGCCAATTTCCTGTCCATCCGCTGTCAATATCTAATAAAGTTAGAAACCCCAAAAATAATCTTTAAAAAAGCCCTTTTAAATCGACCACTTTTTATAGTAACATCCATGTTGTGGAAAGTAAACACATTTACTGTCATCAAACTATCACTGCAAAAAACAATTATCACAGCCACTCTGCAAGTTTCCTCCAAGAAAGCTATTAAGCAAGTTACACCAAATACAACATGACTACAGCCAGTAAAAGTATTTTACTCAAGTAGAACTTTTGATATACATAAAATAATAACTAATTCACAATGCTATACACGGCGCAGACGCAATTTAATGTGTATTTATTATTAAATGAAAAACTTGTTTTAATGAGTTATTAGCTTACTCCAGCTTAAAGAATTTGCTTCTGATAAAATAGGCCTACTTCACATTAAATGAATAATGTAGGGTGGTTGCTTGACATTATCAGATCTCTCAAAGCTGGCCCGCTGGCAGTTTTAATCCAGCTTTGCAAAGTTGCAGAGCTTAATAGCCCGTACCTGTGCACCTGGTTGAAAGAACGATCAGCAGAATCAATCAAACTTAATTTGAATGATGCCTTAAAGCGAGCAATAATTGCATTGACTTTAATTGCATAGAATGACATCTGTGTGAGTATGTGAACCTTTACAGGCAACGTGATGGGGTTGGGGTGGAGGGTCAGGCTTCCCCAGCCCACCTGCCCCACTTTAAGGCGAGCAGCAGGATCAACCCGTCCAATTGTTCAGCCTCAGGGGTCTGTTGTAAAAAGCACTCTAGCTAATAGATAAGAGAGAGAACAAAAGAAACAGGGTACTAATGGCTCGTTTTCTCCTCCTCATGTAAGAGATGATTTGTCCATCTGGCCATCAGTAGAACCTGACTGCTGTTCTTTTTGGTGGAGTTTACTGTGAGCCAAGAGCAACTGTTGAATTTTTGTTAGGTCAAATCTAATTAGTAGTTTGTAACAACTTTAGTCTTATTTCACAACCCATACTTAGGTTATATGGTGTATACTAGAATTTGCACAGGGTCATTCTTTATTCTCCATAATTATTATTTTAATTTAAAAGCTCTTTTGTCATTCTGCAGGGTTTTATGGACAATGTTGTTTGATAAGTTAGTATTCCACAAGGTAATAGCCATGTTCATAACACTCTCATTTTGCTGCTTGTGACTAGCTTGTATCAATAGACAATTTCTCTTTAAATCATTGTTATCTTTGTTAGTATTAATAAGAGGAAAAAAAGTGTATCAGAAGAAAGCCTTTAGTCATCCATCCAATAAGTTACCGGAGAGATGTTGAACTGCAGCGCGCCAACCCGGTTTGTGTTCTTATGGGTCCATTACAGTTCTGAACAGCAGGAAAAGGTTTCTTTGCATTGATTAAATTCATGGGGAGGTAGTGAGATCTGGTGAGAGTGGTTTCTGTGTTTTGGGTTAGATGTGAGAGAAAGCAGAAGTGTGCTCCTTCCTTTTTATGTTGGTAATAACCTTTTCAAGTTGTGTGTGTGGTGTGTGTGTGTGGGTGTGTGTGTGTGTGTGTGTGTGTGTGTGTGTGTGTGTGTGTGTGTGTGTGTGTTGTGTGGTGTGTGTGTGGTGGTGTGTGTGTGTGGTGTGTGTGTGTGTGTGTGTGTTGTGTGTGTGTGTGTGTGTGTGTGTGTGTGTGTGTGTGTGTGTGTGTGTGTGTGTGTGTGTTGTGTGGGTGTGTGTCTCAGACCCACTGCCATGGGGAGAATAAACCCATCTCCTCGTTTCTATGGTAACACTCCATGTCGGCAGAATGGGTGTAATTCAGGATTTGCACGTACACACACACACCAAATGACAGTACAATTAGTCCCCTGTTGAAGCTGTGCTGGCAGTGGAACTTGGGCTCGGGTGGGTAGATGGGAAATGTGTGTGTGTAATAGACCTGTCTAATAACTTTTCCACTGACACCACTTTAACACAGACGTACACACCTACCTACTGTAAGAGCACATGCACTATTTGTCTTAGCATGTCCGTTGCCATGTATTGCATTTAAAGGTGTGTGTGTGTGTGAGCTCTACCAGGTTGATGGATCAGCAGAATATTATCTGTCGTGTTAAAAGTTCATTCAGCCACATCTAGCTCAAGACAATAGAGCATGACGCAGACTGATTTTTCAGTCTCATACTTATCTTTAATCAAAATTCTATAGTATATCTAATGCTTAAGTTTTTTAGGTCAACAAGACAGATACATGTTTGTTAATTTAATTAAGTTTAACAGATGTACCAAGCTAATTTGAAGATGTTTTGCTCTGCTTACATATACATAAAGGCTCATGTTCAGTACTGCATCTCTTTGCACAAAATATATTGAATGAGTAAATCCTATTTACAAGCTCCCCTTTAACCAACACCTCATTCTATCAGCCTGTCTGTCTAAATGTCTCTGTGGGATGGAAGATGAGCCAGTGTCGAGGAGCTGTGCATCCTGCTGGAATCAATAATACAGCAATATAGTGTCAGGGTGGGGGATGGGGGGGCGGACGGCTCAGCCCTGCGTGCCTGGAGTAAAAAGCGCTGGAATCAAAGCTTTATCTCTTTCTCTCAAAGCTACTATTTCTCTTTCCTCCATCACTTACTCTGTGAATATTGTCTTATTTAAAAGTTTATATGACTGACTCATTCCACATGTGTGAATTGGATATGATTAGATAGTGAATATTGGAGAGTGTGACTGAGCCAAGGACGTTTCTGCTGTCATAGCTACAGTGAAGCTTTACGTTTGAAGGCTGTGTGTGTGTGTGTGCACGTGCATGCCTGTCAGTGTTTGTAGCACATCACAATGACATGATCAGTGTGGTGACTGGTCTCCCTCCTGCGGTGTCCATCCTGTTTTATTTATGAGCGCTAAACTTCCCCAGCTAATCGGCAAGAGGCATATTAGTATACTCTAGTTTTAGCTTTATTAGCTAATCATCAAAGCATGTTATTAGCCACATCTTTGAAAAATGCAGTCCTTTGAGTATATGCACTTGGTATTTGACTGGCATTATACTTAAGGAGTTGTATTAATAGTGCATATACAAATAAATTTGGCTGCACTTTCATGCCTTATATTGTAGCTTCTACCTCCTCGTTTTGAGCTAATTCCTTATTTCTCCAGCTCCCTAAGCAGCCAGAACCCTTTAGTTTGTTGCTGAGAAATGTATTTCTATCCCATATGGCATAACCTATCTAAATTGTGCTGCAGACCACTCTTCACACATTGATGGTACCATGCTCTGCAGGAAAGACACTGTGGTGTTAGCACTCAGAACATCTATATCTAGCATCTTGTTCGCATTAGTCCTGTCAAGCTACAATCTGTAATGAATTCAGATACAGATTACAGGTTAGAAATGAGAGAAAATGCATTATAAGCGCATGATGTTTTTTTTTCCAGAAATCTGCAAGCTCAGTTCAATGGACCATTGAGAAGGGGAGGAAAGGGAGCAAAGTGGTACTGAATAGGCATAGTGTTGCATAAAGCCTCTGACTCAGTACCGATCATACCAGCAATGAAGCTAAGCCTTTGATTTGACCCTGCAATTGGGTTCAGTGGAAAATAAATACTGGAATTCCTAGCATTTTAAACCTGTAGTAATAGTGTTTGGATGGTATGAAAACAAAAAGATTGTCTAAAAAGCACAGCCTGAAAATATATGCTTGCACAGCTAACACATGGCTGCCATTTAAGCAGGCAGGTGTGAGCATGTGTTGATGGAAAGAAACGGGACAGGTGGTTGTAGAGAAGGAGAGAATGTGTGCGTGCGTGCATGTGTGACGTGACCTTTTTCCTTAAACAATGAGCCAATCGTCTCCCTCCTGTTCCATATCCCATGTTTGGGACTAGTAATGCATGAAATCTATTAGGATTGGTTACAAACAACTCTCTTCTGCTAGCGTCGTCCTCAAATCTGTTTCTCTCTGAAACTGATTTATCACACAATTAGGAAAGTGTCCGAACACTTTAGATATTAGAGCGACTCTAGGCTCCATTGCTTGCTTTGGCTGTTTTTAAAGTCTTGGAAGATTTTGACCAAACCAGCTGTCATAAGTTCTACATGGTTGTTTTGGCTTTTCAGCCACACCAAATGCCTGGCTGTGAGACACCAAATGTGTCTGTCTGAGCTATGCTGATTATTCTGTCTGACGCTTGTTAAGTCAATCTGTCTCAGTCCTCAGACATTATGGCTGTTTGGTCATTTCTGACTGGAACTGCCTGCCAGTATTAGTCATCATAGTATCAGGGTTGCCATATGATATTATCATTTTTGATGAATTATTAATAGTGTGTATTTTTTGTTGAGAAATTTGGAAATGATCATCATAACATCATCAAAACACACTATACCCGCTCTCCCAGCATGCCCAGTACACAAGTGTAACAGAGAGACAGACAAGACAAATGGGGCCAGTGCTCTCATTGCCATGAACCCTAACCCTGTGAAAAATTGTAGCAAGTATGCTCCTAATTTAATAACTGTGACTGATCAGTGAGACCTACACTCTGGCCTTAATCTCAAGTTCTCATAGTGTTGAAGCAGGTAATTTTCCACTGTCAAGAGCAAGAGATTGTGCTATCTGCTTAAAACCAGATGTGAGTGATGCACTGGAAATCTACCACCCTATTCTCCACTCTTCCTCCAGTGGTGTTCTGTCTCGGCATCAAATCAAACGGCCAACAAAGCTTTACACGACCAAAGGTGTCTGTTGCCTTCTGCTGCAAGCCCTGATAAGGAGGGTATATCTGGAGTTGTTTGCAACTGTACTAAATAAATTTCCCCTGACATGAAGAAACAATGACACATGTATGTTTTTCAAACAACAAGAACATTGTAAGCATTGTGTACACAGGAATGTGGGAGAAAAAAAGCCCTGAATCATAGTGTTGAAGAAAAGCTTGGATTAAATAATGCAAGAGTATAAACATATATGCCTATATGGTCAGTACACTTGGTCTGTATCTGGTGTTATGTTTAGAGTTGGGGGGGAAAAAACAAAAGTGTTGCATTTATAATGTTGTTCAGTTTATGTGGGGTATACAGTTTTTGAAGTCTTTGGCTCTCAGTCAATTAATTTGGTAGCTGCTTTTAAGCATTCTCAAAATAATCACAGATGTTGCTCTATTTTTATCCAATCAAAACCAGCAAATGATGTCAGATTTCCTGCCCCCTTTACCTCCATCATGAGGTAATGCAATATGTATAGGGCAGATGGTAATGGTGGGATAGAGGTTTTTTGTAAAACCCTTTACTTATATAAGCCTCTTTGTCATGACAACAGCAGTAACTTGCATAGAATAGTCAAACTATTGGGTCAGATGAGTTCAAATGGCTCTCTGCCATCAGGTAGCCATAAAATATTCAAGTTAGCTGACCTTCATGTCATTTCTGCTTGAAGAAACCGGCCTTTCTTTTGAGTACAACTGTGGTTTGGACTTGGTTTGTACTTCGCTGAAGGTTAAGACTACAAACATATTTTGTCAGGCCGTTGATGAGTCATTACTTCCATGTATGATTTATAATGCACCACCATACCAAATGGCTATTCGGGTTGTTTTAAAGTGAATACACTTTGTGCCATGTCAGTTAGTGCAAAGATTAGGCAATAAAATTATGTAAAGACACAAATTCAAGTAATGCGTTTCTAGTAGCTTGTTTGTGCTCTACTGCAGTGCTCATAATTTGGTGATTTTACTTAATTAGTGTTGATGTTTTGATTTTGTCCACCCTTACCCGCTGTGTGTCTGCAAATGTGCGTGTACACATGTACATATCGGTTCATTTGTCTGCATGAGTGCTGTAAACTGCAGCTCATGGTTTCATTTTGGTTTCATGATTGACATGTGAATAGAGGGGGCCCTGCGGCAAAACCCACACCAGAAATTTAACCCATATAAATACCACTGTCACACACACACACACACACACACACACACACACACACACACACACACACACACACACACACACACACACACACACACACACACACACACACACACACACACACACACACACACATGCGCACACATTGTATGACATCTCCAGTGAAACCATCATTCTCTCCACTAACGGAGATTGATACCGTTAATTTTTCCGTCCCCTTGGCTGTCTTGATAATATATACTCGCCCCCACACTGTAACACTGTAAACACTTGCTACACTATTACTGTCTTTGATTAGAGATGATATTACAGTCAAATACCTGCAGCCTTTCACACTGTCAAAGCCCTGAGGATCATCTGTTTATATTCTGAATGTAGTGCAGAATCTGTTTGAAATGGGGATTTGCAATGACAACCTCTGCTTTCTTAGTGTAACCACACATGTGGAAGGCTGAAATTCTTCTCATAGTGAGCTTATTATTATGAGGAGGATGATGATGATGCTTATTATTTAATTGCTCCCTGGGGATGAATAAAGTGATTTGAATTGAATTATTGGACTAATAGAATTACAATGGTTTTAACAGTCAAATGTAAAATATACCTTAAGTGTTTGGTCAACATGTCAATGGAAGATTCAAACACACTCCTAGTCACAAAATCCAAAACAATCAAACTCCTTTTTTAATAATTAGATTAGAAGTTAAATCCGAATTGGGCTAGGTCAGGGTCATGTAAATTGTATCTCGCCCAATATTCAAATCTGTAATTCTTTTAAAATGCTAAATAGTGATCTCTCTCTCTTCTCTCTTTTCTTTTGTATTTCTTTGTGTAACAGGAGACTCTCCAGCAGCTGGTGATGATGCCTTTACCAAACGTGCTGGTACTGGGCCGGAACCCTTTGTCTGGTAAGTGTCAGTGTACTAAACAATACAACCACAACGTTTTACAGACTAATACTTTGACCAATGCTGTGCAGGTTTTAATTTGAGTGTGCTTCCTATCTACTCCAGGAGTGTTCCTATCTACTCCAGGATACTCTTCTATTTCAATCACATGAACAGCAAGCGTGCGTACAGTTCATAAGGAGGACACATGGAATTTTGCAGTGCTTTTGTCACTTTAAAATGCAACAATGGACCTCTTTTTAATTATCCATTGCTTTGATGTTTTCAAGTGACTTTCTCTCTGGCTGTAGATTTCATTTTGCAGCCGCTTTATTTCTTTGTGCTCGATAATGAGCTGCCTATTTGACTGTCATTCATAACCCACACATTTTAAAAATGGACTTGATGGCAGAATTAAAAGGGACTTAACAGAAGAATGTGAAAAATGCTGGGAAATTGGCAGATGTATGGTGTCAAGGAAAAAACATTTTGGTCACACACACAAAAATTGTAATGTTAAAATGCTTTGGTACCCACATTGTTAGCCAAAAGGCCTTTTAATGTTAAATATTCAAACTATTGCTCCTAACAAGGCACATTTGGAGCATTTGATGATATGTTGATTCCTTGAACATCACTGGCTGCAGTCTGTTCAGGAAGGTAATGAGAGCTGGAAGAATTATAGACCATTTTAAATGCAATTTCATACAGTGGAAAGAAACTTAGTGACTTAGTGTTTGGGGTTGAATGGTGTTATTTACCCAAATATGTCTTCTGACAGCATGTTTTATGCCATTAGTCTAAATTGAATGGACCAATTTGCTAAACAGTGACCTTGACTTTGGTTCTGAAACATTGTTGACAGAGGTTAATACTACTTTTTTTTTTTATAAGAACAGCCATTTGTAAACCACATTTACTAGTCTAGAGACTTTTTTTTATCCATTACTGTTCAAAGCTTTTAGGCTTTTGGTTAAATGACCTACTGAACCTTGCTATTTGATATGTCTGATCAGCCATAATGCAGTGTCAAGTGTTTGCATTTCATTCAGCTTGACCTCTGTAGCCTGAGCTGCTACGTGATATTCCACTGTGATCTTGATGAAGCCACTGAGGAGAGTAGATAACTAGGAGAAGGCCATCATTGGTGTGCTGGCTGTGGAAATGAAAGGGTTCTATGGATAAAAAAGAACTATGTAATGGAAAAAACTCTTCCTGCCTCCCAGCCTGTATAATCAATTATTGGCCAATAGCCCCCCCTGCGAAACTTTTGCTAAAACCACTTCAAGGCCTTTGAATTGGTTGTTTTTACTTTTGGAAAAGAGTGCCCACAGATGCATCGCCTTTGTGTGAACCTCTTCAAAGTAAATTGATTCCAACCTCAGCTGGCAGAGCATGTTGATATTTGTACCTTTCTTTTTAAGCAGATGAAATGTGATTTTTGTCTTTTCATCACTTGTCAATGGTCACAGTTACCTCTTTAATTTTCATACGACCCCACAAGGATGAAGAGTAAGTAAATGCACAATAGCAGACTGCAGTGAGTACACACACTGTTGTGTTTGACTGGGTTTCATGCAATGATAACATGGTTGTTAATTTACCTCAGCGGTAAAAAATATACCACTGCTCTGCAAAAATACACAGTAAACACAGGTTTTTTGGTGTTTTTGAATGGATTATTCAAAGTATTTGTTATACCAGTGATAACGACTATTGATAACATACTCCTAAAACTATAACTCCTAAACAGCTTTTGTTTTGGCGATAGAATTATATTAATTCCGCTCAGTGCTATTTTCCATATTAACCCAGTCTAGCAATTTTGAAGCCAGTAGGGAATTGTTCATGAACAGAACTCCCAAAATAATGTCTACTGTTTGGATTTCAAAGCAGTGCATTTCTGAAGATCTACCGTACGTACAGCAACTTGAAAATCACAACAGCCTTACACGTGTCTGAAGTGAATATTAAGTTGACCCAACACAGAGAAGAGTGGAGGGCAGCTCCGGGCAAGTGGACCAGAGCAGGCAGAAAGCATTAGACAGCATTCCTCAGGGTTTCTTTTGCCCTTTACCCTCCGGCTTGTCACATAATCAGTCAGTCAGACCAGCGGTGGCTGTGGAGCCTGATTCTCCGGCTCAGCGGCCGCCAGCTGAAAGTCATTGGCCATGTGGCTTTTATTATGCTCTCATTAGGGGGCCGGGTACAACTCTGTGTGTGTGTGTGTGTGTGTGTGTGTGTGTGTGTGGTTTGGTTTGTGTGCGCGCTCAGTTGGTGGATGGGGGAGGGGTGTCTTCAGAACAGTGGTTAATGCACTGCATTATGCCCCACCCCACCCCCCCGGCTCTGATTTACCTTAGTCTGCCTTGTATATACATGCACACTGAGATGCACAGGCACACACTCTCTTGTGCATGGAAGGAAGTATGCGTGCATGCACACTCACTCAGCATGTCCTTGTTTAGTCTGTCTTAAAGCCTGTGAATTTTCAGCAGTGATCTGTTCTGATCTTCTGAAAACTTACTTGCACTAATGTTTGTTATCCTTGTTGCATAAATTCAGTCTGCGACAGACTACAAAAATATCATATCCTCTCTCCCTTACTCCTATTGATATACAACACTGCACAGTTGACAGATCGCCATATACAACTCTCAGATGCAATTTAGATTTTTTTTCATACATACATACATACATACTACTACATACATACATACATACATACATACATACATACAAACACACATTTAAGCATAAATATTGGACATATGGATGATAGAAATCCAAATGTAGTTTTAGATAAAGGCATCTCACGATTTTCAGAAATCATTAAACTTTAGCAACAACTAACAACACAAACATATGTTGACAGCTGACAGAAAGCAAACGTGTGTGTGTTGTGTGTTTGTGTGTGGGGGTGTGTGTTTGGGTGTGTGTGTGTGTGTGTGTGTGTGTGTGTTTGTGTGTGTGGTGTGTGTGTGGTGTGTGTGTGTGTGTGTGGTGGTGTGTGTGTTTTTGTGTGTGTGTGTGTTGTGTGTGTGTGTGTGTGTGTGTGTGTGTGTGTGTGTACCCATTGTTGTGGTGTCCATTGTCCTCAGTAAGAAAGAATAGAATAGACAGGATTGTTTGTGGGAACTGAGAAGATGTAGCCAAAGGGCCATGTTGGCTCAGTTATGAGATTGAAAGAATGAATATAAACAGGAGAAAATGCCACTTTGACCAGTATGTTTTTTTCTTTTGTATTGTATCATTCTTTTTTTGTAATGCTCATCTTTAGCTGGCTGTGTCAAGGCAGACTGTGTAGCGTGCACTGTTGCTGATGACGCTGACCTCAGCTCCAGGCTGTCTGTCTTTGATGTCACTTGACACTGTTTGTCTTATGAAGCACAAATGCCCTGAAATAATCTGAAAATAAGGTTCAGCCAACTCTGTCCTCTGCTCCAGTGAGATGGGCTGAATATACTCTGGCATGCTGTCAAAGCAATATCAGATGGCTTGTACCAGTCGCATCACTGACATGCAAGTCATCGGGTCCTCAGTGACTTTTTCATCATGGAAGAAGAGAGGGTTGAAGCAGTTGATTGCACATGTACACAGCCACACATTTGTTTTAGTTTTTTTATTCACTCACATCCTCTCACAGATAAACAATGGCATTGCAGGAAGAAGGGTTAGTCACTGTCCGTTTGGCCTCTTGTTTCCTGCAGGGAGGATAAAGCAGGGAGGAGGGACAGGAGGTGGAAAACGAGGCCTAGATGAGTGAATGCTGACACTCTAAAGGCGCAGATGATTTGTAACAATGTTGAAGGAAGGAAGGAAGGAAGGATGGGTGGATGGATGGATGGATGGATGCGTTTAGCTGAAAATAAACGGATGGTTGAAAGGAGTATAAGAGGGGAGGATGAGAGGTAGGGAGAAAAGATGCGGCTAGCAGAGAGACTGGTGCGTCTCCTTGAAGCATCCTTTCTCCTGCTGTTGGAGGGAGATTTCTCTTTTCTGTTTTCAACCTTGTGTCTTTTCCTTCCTCCTGCTCTTTCTCACTCTTGGTTTTTCTATTTCTGTATCCATCCCTTGTGTTTGTGTTGCTTGTGCTCTGTGGTGATTTTCCCTTTTTTGCCTCTTTTCCTTTCATCTCTCCCTCTTACCGTTTCTCCCTCTTGTTCCCCTGCTCTAGCTGCATAAATTATTTATCCTATGAGGGTTCTTATCTTTGCCTCAGTAGATGAGCTAAATCCCTTCCCTGAGTCGAGTAGGTTCCTATGGCTCTAATAATGGCTCCAATAGTGTACCATTAAGCCCTGCAGCTGCGAGCGAGAATTACGTTTTATCTATCGTCATCCTTTTAGGCCCAAATTTGCTAATATTCTCTCTATAGGCTTAATATGTCTTTTTATATCCTGAATGCAGGTGCTAGTGAGGAATTGTCTAGTGCTGACTAAGCACAAAACAGTGATTGATAGCACACCGTCAAAGCATGAATGGAAAAAGGTTTTTCTAAAGTGGATAGATAAAATGCAAAAATCTCAGTCTTCCATTGAGTTGTGTCCTAGTTAACAATCGTAAAGCCATGTAATTCATGTCTTGGTGCTACTTTTTATAATCAGTCCATGCAGGTGCAGTTATTTCAGCAAGTTAGTTATGACTGTTGCAGGAGTGGACCTCAATAAGACGCATTATGCTTTAAAATAAGTAGTTTGACGTCTGACCACGGTCGAAGACAAAGTGTATAGTTGTTTAAAACAGCCACACTCAAAGATGCAATAATTCTGTGGATTTTATATTCAGCCATTCATAGTGTTGCACTCAGTTGTACACACACAAAACTGACAGAGGTAGTTGTGTAAAGAATGATAAAAGTGATGTCTGAGTGTCTGTTTAATCCAAAAGTTACAGAAATTGCGATTTGCAAATTGTGATATCCTACTCAATCACTGGAACGTTTCCCTGAGGCCTAGCGAAAACAAATTCACCATATTTCCTTGGCTGCTGTACAGAACTAACGTAATTACATCTGAATTTCCATATCACGATAGACAAATCCAAACATTATCCAGTCTTAGTCCTAATCACATAGAGAGGAAAAAGACTGCTGCATAGCCTCAGTTTTCCACCAGCTGTAAGGCAAAATAACATGCTGTGACATCACTGATTGGGCCATGGCCAAAAAGTACAACATGGTCAAAGTTTCAGTCTAGAGAGCAGCGCAGCAGCAGGTTTTTTTCCCCTTATCAGTGTTTGTTTGTCATGTTAAACTCCTGGCTTGGGCCTTTGATCAAGTATTAACTATCATGAGTATATTTAGGGTCCAACACCTATAAGATGATGATTTAACCACATCGTGACAACATGGAGGTCCCGATTGCTAAATAACACATTGACGTGTGTGTCTCTATTGATTCAACAGGAATGAGATAAGGGACATTGATTCGGGTGGAGGAGTCTGTAAAATTGATGGATAGATCCTCTGTTTTAGCATACTAAGCTTTTCCATAGAAACAGCCTGGTCGTCTGTTTGCCATTCACTAAATTGGTGCTTTACACAGACAACATGACTCCTTTCTCCAGCATTTGTGATAATGTTGAGAAGTAGTTTTATTCATCTCTTTTGATTTTTATTTAAAGTCATTTGGAAAGTTGAACAAAGCATAAAGTCGTAGATCAAAATTGTTTTCCAGTATGCCTGCCATTTAGCTGTTCCTGCTGTGACGATTGGTCTATTAAACTGGGAGGCAGACCACCCTATACAGAAAACATGCTGTCACTAATCTGGATTTATTATTATTCGAGCCGGACAGTGTTAGCACTCACTACCCCCTGGGCAACATGATGAGCTGGCTTATCTCTCACACACACACACACACACACACACCCTGCTCCAAATGGGTAGAACACACAGTCCTAGTATAGACACAACTTGCATATACCATACCACTTAGTCAGTGTAACACACAAAGGCACCACCTGGTTTACTTCTGTTCAGCAACAAATCCCACAGATGAGCTCAGACCTGTTGAGCATGCTAGCAGCTGTTTGTGGTTGTCAGTGGTTTCTGACAAAATGTCTTAACATGTGAAAGAGAGCTGTAAGTTCATCCTGCCAGATCTATACACTGTGGAAAACGTTGTGGCACTGTTAGTAGATGAAGGCGTTTTATTAGGGGGAAATTGTAACAACCTAGGAATTTAAGTTTATTGGTATGCTTAAGTAAATGTGGGATAGATGGAGGATTTTTCCAAGGTGGCACCTCAAATATGACCTACTAAATTTGTATTATTATTTTTTTAATTGGAAAATACATTGAACAGAGCAGGCACGCAAGGAGTAAGACGCAACCTGCCTAGAAGTCACCTGCTATAATCTATAAAGTTGTATAGCTCTAACGGAAAAAAATGGCAATGGTTAATTACAAAGCGCTTTGTAAGACTTCATTGTAAAGAAGGGCTTTACATTTGTAATCAAGTCAGTTATTTCCCTTAATCAATCACCAGATCTTTCATTTTGCGGTAAAGTGCTTGAGGCAACGGTTTCTACAGCTATCAATAAAACCCATTAATGGAATTTATTCATTGACCGCTGTTTGTTTTGACTCCTTCTTAAACCACAAAATCTGATTGAACAGAATGTCATACAAGACCAAACAGAAACAAGACTACATTTAATGATTGCAAAGTATTTGTTTGTCATTTTGTTTGGTGTCTCATGCAGACATACATACTTTATGTGGTGTGGCTGTAGTCATACTCTATCTTTGTGTTTTGTTTTCTTCAGAGCAAGGTCTGGAGGAGATGAAAAAACTGTTGCTGCTGCTACTAGGCTGTGCTGTCCAGGTAAGAGCACAGTTTAGTCCATTTAAACAGCTGCACACTTTGCAAATGTGTACACTATGTAGGGCTGGGCAATATATCAATGTTATATCATTATTGCGATATGAGACTAGATATCTTCTTACATTTTGGATATATCGTAATATGTTTAGTGTTGTCTTTTCCTTGTTTTAAAACCTGCATTACAGTAAAGTGATGTAATTTTCTGAACTTACCAGACTGTTCTAGCTGTTATATTATGTACCTTTACCCACTAAGTCTGCACGTGCATTTATCAAAAATCTCAATTGTGTAAATAACATTTTGCTAAAGCACAAATAGTCAACCATACAATGTTGTCGCAATATCGACATTGAGGTATTTGGTTAAGAATATTGTGGTATTTGATTTTCTCTAAATCGCCCAGCCCTATGTGTTGTTTTGTTGTGAAGGTTTTCAACTGAACTAGTTACTGAAATCGTCATTACTTTTATTGGCCAGCTCGTATTTAATTTCAAAGTCTCCATTTGGTTCAGCCTCCCCGGATTTCAGCCATAGAAAGCATACCTCCTATGGGGAGATGCTTAGGCTTACCATCACCCACCATTAGCATTCCATTGACTACCATTCATTTTGGCGTCACTTTGACAGAGAATAACTTTACATCTGAAACTTTATTTGTCCATTTTTTTATTCATAAAGAAACACGACAATGTATTGAAGGCTCCATTACCTTGTATCACATGTTATGGCTCTGACGTTTTTGTAAAAATAGGCTAACAATTGTGGGATAACCATGCAAATTTCTGTCGCATAGTAGATGAATTACCATATTGTCAGGTAAAGCTTGCAGACAGTTTCATCATCGGAAAATTGCTTTTTATTGACTTCACTGGTCTCCGTCAAAGTCTAAGGCATCAATTTGTCCATTCCTTTCACTGTCTATGGTATTTATCAGCTACAGCTATGATCGTCAGTGATGGCAATCGACACTCGGGTGGAACCACTAATCCTCCTTAAAGCTTATATCCAGTACAAAAAGAGGAACATGGTCTTTGTCTGATCTCTTGAACGTTAGAAAATTGTCTTTCTCCATCTCTTCTCGCCCCCCTCCCACCTCTGTTTACAGTGTGAGAAGAAGGAAGAGTACATTGAGCGTATTCAGACTCTGGACTTTGACACCAAAGCTGCCATAGCATCCCACATCCAAGAGGTATTTCTTCCATAGAAAACAAAACTGGAGAGAATTATGAAATTTAACTTCCTAGACCTCCTTTAACTCAATTACCACTCAGCTTATGGACAATACGCTAATATTGGAAAAAAACAATTGATAAATGTACCAGTCTGACCAGGTGTAATGAATGCAAACTTTAAAGGCATCTTTGAACAGCATTTAGTCATCTACATCAGGGGACAAAATCTTGTTATTGATGGTATTATGTTGATTTTAGGTGACTCATAATCAGGAGAACGTAGTGGACATGCAGTGGTTGGAAAGTGGGGAAATGCCTTCTGAGGACCTGGACAGCCTCTCCAGAAATCTGGCTTTTCATCTCAAACGCCTGGTGGATGAGAGGGACACCCAGCTGGAGGTAAGGGCGTGTATAAAGTTTGTTATAGCTTTAAGCCTTGTCAGAAATTATTTTTATTTCTAAAGCAACATAAGCCAAACAGAAATAAACAAGGCAGCGCAAAGGACAACAAGGAGAGTGGACTATTTTGTGAGTTTTTGTCATGAGCAGATGCGTGTTTGTAGATGTTTTTTTACAGTTCTACGGACAGAACTTTCCTAATGAAAATGATAGGCCACTTATAGTCAGCACTACAGTATGTGGAAACTTTGCCTTTTTTGTTGTTACCACAAGAGAGCAGCCTCAGGAAGGTGTGTGTGTGTGTGTGTGTGTGTGTGTGTGTGTGTGTGTGTGTGTGTGGGTGTGTGTGGTGTGTGTGTGTTGTGTTGTGTGTGTGTGTGTGTGTGTGTTGGTGTGTGTGTGTGTGGGTGTGTGTGTGTGTGTGTTGTGTGTGTGTGTGTGTGTGTGTTGTGTGTGTGTGTGTGTGTGTGTGTGTGTGTGTGTGTGTGTGTGTGTCTTTTTAAAGTATGTGCTTCATTACATTAGTTCCCTACCCATAGGGTGCAGATGCCCGCAACTGATATAGCCGATCATTTTGTGTGTGTCAGGGGTTCTAATAGCCTCCAGATTATCACTGTGTAGTCCAGCCGCTCTCAATTAAAGTCCCATTTCCTATCACGGGCAGTAGATCAACATAGGCTGTGTGGGACTGTGAATGTACTTTTTGCTCTAATGCCTGTGTTCTACTTTTGCATGGTGGGGGTGCTATGGATGGATCTCCTCTTTTAATCCAGTCCATGCTACTTCTATCTTTGCCATTGTAGGATAAAAGCAACATATACAGATTCACAAATTATGTTCCTGTTTTAACACCTTTTGTAGTGTGTTTTTTTTCCCTGAGTCTGGCTTTGAGGAATCAAGTCAACTCACACAGCCTGACTTCTATTGATGGGCTTCTGTATATACACATCTAGAAATCTCACTGCTTGCTCTCTTTTTTTCCCCCACATGCAGACTATAGTGGAGTTAACCCAGGAGAGAGACTGTGTACAGCTGTCTCCACTGGCTCCCTGTCCAACCCAGTCTCCCGGTGACTCCCCCAGTATCAGGAGGACCGAAAGCCGACAGCACCTCTCAGTGGAGTTGGCTGATGCCAAGGCCAAGATCAGACGCCTTCGACAGGAACTGTGAGTGCCACGCCGTTATCATTATAGAAAATACTGAAATTGGGCGAAGGGGACAGAATGCAGGAAACAAAAAAAACTATACCTCCAAAGTCCGCCATAGACAATCTTAAGAACTTCATACAACTACCAGTCCATATTTACAATTAAATAAGATACAATCACATGGCAACTAGTTGCCATTTTTGCTTCTTTTACTGCCATCTGTTTCAATCTAAACTTGGAACTCATAGTCTGATATCGTCATTGGCAGTTCTTTGATTTTTAAATCAATGGGAATCAAGGCTTCTGTCATCAGTGTTCTGTAAACAGTTCACAGTGTCTATACACCCTGGTTATGAAATTTCTTTCACCTTGAATTGGTCAGTGGATCTGATTTCCAGACAAGAAGACTATTCATCACCTTAGCAAGTAGAAAATGTATTCAAACAAGTCCTCCATGCTAATTTTAGCTCCCAGTGATCCTAATGATTTGGAAAAGGCCTTAGGTCACATTTGAATGCTGTATCATTTTGCCCCTTTTTATTTAGCAGAGCACATTGTTTTGTCTCCTTTGACCAATAGGCAGTGGCATGTGTGAGGGCTTAATGCAAACAATGTATCAATTATAACTCAGAATTGAGTTCAGGTCACTCTCAGGCATCTCTTTATTGTTGTACTTGTGCTGGACAGGTCTGACATTCATTACTGTAGACATCTCCCTTATACTTCCTTGACCTACATTATGGCGATTTCTTCATTTGATCTAAATGGGGCTACAGAACAACACCGGGCAGACCAATGAGTTATTGTGTTTGTTGGTTGCCATAGTATTATTTACTTGTTGCTGTGAATGGCCAGAGACAAAAAGGGCTGGAAGGCAGTTCGAGCTGATGTGGTCTGGTCACATGATTGCAGTTTCTTCTCTAAGGCAGAATGGGAGTGTGTTTATTGTGTCTGGGTGCATCTCTGCATACAAATATGTGTGTAGATCAGAGCTGGGGGTTATGGTTCAATGTTCCCACAGTGGTCTGTTTGTTACAGCTACTGAGTCTTGGCTGCTTCTCCTCCTGTTCAAACTCAGACAGACATTTATATATGGAACACACTTAGTCATATTAGATCTGCTTTTTCTTAGTGAGTCTTTACTGAAATCCTTGGTAAAAATATTTTGCACTGCTTTCTTTCATCTGTCTCTAAATGTCTCTTATTGCCTTTACATATATATCTTTTGTTTCTGGTTTTTTTTCAGCAGTCAGGGATATTTCACAACATAATTTTAGCATTGGCAAATCTTCACCCTTTAACTGTTACTAATGTCTGGGTTTGGGGTCAACCAGCATCTACAACTTGAATGCCAGTAGATCAGTAACAGCTACACATCCTCACTAACTCACTGAGATGAAAGGCAGGAAGGTTCTGTTATGCTGTAATTGGTTACAACCAAACGTAATGTGCACATGTTGTTCTAGACTGATTGTTAGTATTTTAAACCAGTCCGCTGTATTGTAATCCTTATTTATGAAACGCATGTTTCTGCATTAATTAAGACATTATAAACATTATTTCTTTATTGTAGAAACACTCATTTATTGTAGGCAAAGGAGATTCTTTTTTTCAATTCGTCATGTTTGATGATGTTTAAAAAAAAAAAAAATTACTTAAAGTACAGGTACATCCCAATGTTCCGTGACTTACTATTATAGTTAAGAAACAGTTCAAAATATTACAGAGGAATATTTAGTAACTATAGTGTGTGTGTGTGTGTGTGTGTGTGTGTGTGTGTGTGTGTGTGTGTGTGTGTGTGGTGTGGTGTGTGTGTGTGTGTGTGTGTGTGTGTGTGTGTGTGTGTGTGTGTGTGTGTGTGTGTGTGTGTGTGTGTGTGTGTGTGTTATATATATATATAAATAAATATATATATATATATATATATTTTGTTTTATTTTTTTTTCTTCTCATTCTTCATTGTTGTAGCTTCATATTTAATGTGTATGTATGAATGCTTTTTGTTGGTTCCCAGATAGACAAGGATCTGTTTTTGATAGGGCAAAGATTTAGGCTTACAACCAAATATTAAGATTAGCGTAAGCAGTTAGACATGTACTGACTACGAATAAGGTTGCATTTGTTTCTTGGCTTTTCAAATATAGGAGTGCATACTGGGCATGTTAAACCATTAACATAAGCAGCAGAGCCAGCTGCATCCATAATATGATCCCCAAACTAATCTGCCATGCTAGAGTTGACAGGTGTTTAGAAAAGGGGAGTTGCATGGGGACGGGAGGAGCTGCAGGAGGTGAAGGGGGTGAAACTGATGAAACAGAAATGGGTAAAGTAACATTGGGCCTGCATATTGACTTCAGCTTCCCAAACTGTGGGAGGAAAGAGGATATAAATGAAAGAAAAGAAGATATATAAATAAGGCTGCCTTTTTTCTTATTGAGATGCACCAGAGTTTCCAGAGAGCTGTAATTAAATAGGCCATCAGATGTTCAGTGGAGTGGTTTCATACACACCACACAACACACACACACACACACACACACACACACACACACACACACACACACACACACCAGCATCTCAGGAATGCAGTAATTTTCTTTCAAAGCAGTTTGACACATTCTCACTCTATGATAAGAGCCTGGAGAATTTGCGCGCACACACACCCACACACACACACAAATGCACATAGACAGCAAATGTCAGGCTGCCCTATTTTGCTGTCACCCAACTGTTGAGAGGGAAACAATTATTCTGTTTTGTACCACTTGCACAACCAAAACTTTATTCTCTCCTTTTCTGATCTTATGTGTTGTAGATGTTTCTCCAGAATAACTGTTTGAGCCTTAGGGGGCAGATTTGCATATATTTACCCCTGAAGTAGTCACAGGGTACTATCTTTTCTTCAGTTGTTTTTAGCTGCTGTCTTGTGTGTTATGTCGAGTGTGAGGTCTAACAGAAGAAGGTTGTTTATTTGTAGCCAAATTCAAGGAAGGACACAGAAAAGACAGTGTGTCCTGAGTCCTTACCATCCCAGTTCGGACTCCAGACACAATAGGCTATTTTTACATAAGAAAATGGGTTGGTGGGTTTATTGATGTCTTGAAACCAACATTTGAGTTGCTGATTTTTATAACATGCTAACAAAGGCCTTTGATGCCTAATGGAATGTTGCGTTTGCTATGTTTTAATGCTGACTCAATAGCCTCCAAATGGTAAAGTAGGATTGCTTTTAATTATTTCTAGTTGAGCCTTTAGTTCACACTTTAGTATGACTAGTAAGCCAGTTTAAAGTGGATGCTAAAAATGTATACTCTTGCATGATTAATAGCAATCATTTACTGAAACAGGCCAGACTATTAGCTGTTATTATGTAAAATGTAACTATTCTGTGCAACTATGTCAGTAGGTTGCTACCATTAAATGATTTAGCTGCAAGCTTTGAAATGGAAACGGCCTTAAAGGACTCTCCTTGTCTGAATTGGTACACACATGCATGCACACTTTAAGACAGTGTATGGCTTAGGCCTAATCTTATTCACACAAGCAGAGACACATAACATCATATTTTTCTTGCTTTTTTGCTCCAGAGGAATCTGTAAATTACTCTACCTCCTGGCATTCTTTCTGTCCTTCCTGTCTTTAGGTTACATCCTCTGGCCTTTTTTTTCTCCATTTTCTCCTTTTTTAACTCATCTCCCTCCCTGGCTCTTTTTCAGAGAGGAGAAGAGTGAGCAGCTTTTGGACACCAAGCAGGAGCTTGAGAACATGGAAGTGGAGCTCAAGAAGCTTCAGCAAGAGGTACTGCAATAAGTCACAGCAATCCTCACACCTACACAACACAGAAACATACATATGATATCCTCTCCCTTTCACCTAATGCTCCCTCCTCTTTTTAAGTACATTGTCTTTGCAGTGCTGCAAGGCTTTAATCAGCTCGCTAGTGACTTAGCTCATTAAAGGCTATTAGAGCTATGTTTAGTCGAGCAACAACCTTACATGGCTTTTGATTTGGAGTGTGCGGCAGGCTGACTTGCTGGCCAACAAATGATGCTGTAAACAAGGTGGATGAGTTCACAGCATTGTATTTCTGTTTACATACTTTGTTAATGTGGTTCCTCACTTATCCATACACTTGTACATATGCATATCCACAAATCCACATGTTCATGCTCTATATTTGGCTGTCAACTCCTCCAGAGCTACCAGTTACTGTCGGACGCTCGGTCGGCTCGGGCCTACCGTGATGAGCTGGACGCACTCAGAGAGAAAGCAATCCGTGTCGACAAACTGGAGAGCGAGCTGAGCCGGTACAAGGAGAGACTTCACGACATTGAGTTTTACAAGGCCAGAGTCGAGGTACACAACTGAACACACAGAGCATTACATCAATCCATGAAGACAGTGTTCCTTAAAGGACACCCCCGGGATACATTAAAGGAATCCGCTATTCCTTCAAACGTAAAAAGTCTCAATAATAATAGTTCAAACTGACCTTGTTATTAACAGCATGCAAGCAACCTGTGACCAATATGCAAGCCCCCAGCGGCTGTCTATACGGCATAATCTCATGACTTTATATACTTTATAGTTGTATATTTAACTAAATATAATATTGTAGATAACCCTTTGTATTTGGAGCAAACCTTTTTACAAAGATCAAACTTCTTTTCACCACTGCTTATATTATTAATACGGTTTCTATTGATTGTAGTTATACTACTGATATTAAAAGTAATAATAAACAATGTCTTCTACAAAATAATGCTTTTGTACTAGCTGTAGTGTTTTATGTTTTGTTGTTTTAACTTGTATTCTCTGCTGCTGTGGTGGTTTCTGTAGGAGCTGAAGGAAGACAACCAGGTCCTGTTGGAGACTAAGAGCATGTTGGAGGAGCAGCTGGATGCTAGCCGTACCCGCTCCGACAAACTGCACCTCCTGGAAAAAGAGAGTCTACAGCTCAAATCCAAGATCCACGACCTGGAGATGGTGAGATGACAGGTTTATAGATCTGTGTAATGTGTGTTGGAGCTGGACAAGCTGGGGTTCAAATCAAAAATTGGGGTCAGAAGCAGGGGTAGAAAAAAAAACATGGGCAGTAATTTCAGCAGTCGTGTGTTGATCATTTATCTATATCTCTCTGTCATCTCCAGGAGCGGGACATGGACCGTAAGCGTATGGAGGAGCTGCTGGAGGAGAACCTTGTGCTTGAGATGGCCCAGAAACAGAGCATGGACGAGTCCCTGCACCTGGGCTGGGAGCTGGAGCAACTATCCAAGACACCAGATCTGACTGAAGGTAAGAAGCAGATGGAGCCAAGGATATTTCTAAAATCAGAGAACGAGAAAAGGTTTCTGTATTTTGACCGAAAGTTAAAAAATGGAAAAAATAGGAGTGTTAAAGAATTGCAAAGAACAGGACATGGAGTTCAAATATCATCCAGTTGACAGTAATCTGAGTTTAACAGGTTGAAGACTTCAGAAGGCCAAAGCACCTGGCTTTACTTATTGCCTCTTGACTCTAGCATCATCCCCATGGCCCTTCTGTAGTTGCCAGCCTCCACTCTGTTTTTCTTTCCACTCTGTTAAATCCTGTAATTATATTCAGTGGCTCTTGGATAATCTGTGCATTTTGGATTATAAAAGCTGTTAAAAGGATTAACTAGCCGGGGATCTAAATAAAGACTTTGTGTTGTGTGTTTGTTAAAATTACACTTTAAAAGCTTTAAGACATGTGAGGTTGGACCCTTGGGCTTTGTCTTTATTTTTTGATGATTTATTACTTTTAGAATTGGAGCACTAAATGTCTAAACAGAACTTCATTTGTTAGTATTTGTTAAACCATTGATGTATAATCCCCATCTTCTTACTGTCATTAAATTAGCCCCTCAGAAGTCCCTGGGCGAGGAGGTGAATGAGCTGACCTCGAGCCGCCTGTTGAAGCTGGAGAAAGACAACCAGACCCTGCTGAAGACTGTGGAGGAGCTCAGAGGAGCAGCCAGTCAGGACACAGTGACAAAGCTGGCTAAAGTCAGCCAGGAAAACCAGAGACTGAACCAGAAAGTAAGCAATGGACTGTGTATTTTAGTGTTTTTTTTCTAGGTAGGTTAGTCTCACATTGCCCCTCCTCTAAAGCGTGCTGAAGGAGGGTCTGGCCACTCCGCATACAGCAGCATTTGGGATGGGAGTAGGCCTGCACGATTTGTGAAAAAATATAAATCATGATTTTTTTGTTTACAATTAATTTCACGATTCTCTACCACTATTTTTTGACAACAACAAAACAAATTTGCAGTACCAAACAGATTTTTTTGGCACCTGTAGAACATTGTGCATCACCACACGCCTGTAAACATAGAGGCTTCAATGAAGAGAAGGGAGAGTATTGCAGCATTGTACAGTCTACGTTTAAAACTAACAGAAGAAAGTAGTAGCATTTGTGATGCAGTCAACTCGTAAAATTAAATGAGAATCAAAATAAATGAAAAAAATTGAAGTTATTTAAAAAATTTAATTGTGAACAGGGTGAATCGAGATCTCGATTTTATAACAAATAATCTTTCAAGATGGGAGGAAAACGTGCTCTGGTTTAGTTGCATTTCTTTATACCAATCGCAAACGTCATGGGCGGTGCTAAGCTCCACACAGAACCACTGCAAAATAGCCTCGGTAAGGAACTTGTTTTGGTGGACCTGTACGTTTTAAAAGTTGTATTTAGTTGTGCAACAGAAAACGTGAAATGAACAAAATTCCAACACAAAGAATGTGGAAGGAAATGGTCATTGGAGAGAAGACCGGCGGAATCGGTACCTGAGCAATCCTGGAAGTGAAACGTTAGGGTTAGGTTGACAGTTTTTCTTCGAGAGAAACATACATTTCCTCATCTCTTAAATGCTTGTAGATTTTTTCCAATACTAAAATACTTTTTTGTAAATTTCTTTTTTTTAAGTGTTTCACTTTGCATCTTCAGTTGGAATTGCAGTTTAATTTTCTGCCCCTCATCAGGGTCACCAAGATTAGCATACAGGACCAGCACTCCCACAGTCATGATATATCACCCCACCACTTAAGCTTCAGGCCTTTTCACACAGTGACAGTTGGAAATAAAAGAAGGAGAGAGTGTAAAGAGAGAGGGGATAGGAGGATGAAAGCAAAGCTGTAAATCCAGACAGCCCTGGATTGCCTTTTCTTTTCCAGTCTTTGACACCCGAATGCCCCTTGCTAAGAGAAGTCCCTCAGCTATTTTCAGACACATAAGCCTCTCTCTGTGCTCTCTGAATAAAAAGCATAAAATTGTGTTTTTCTCTCACAAAGAGAAAATCAAGAGTGAGAAATGTATTTCCGGGTGACTTGAGCCCTAGAGCCAAAACATATTTAAATGTGAATGCAACTCCTGGTAGACTTAAACAACAGAAATCATGGATCAATATTGCACCGGCTTCTTTGTGACTGGCAATCACATGTACAATATTTTACAGACATTACTGAGCCATAGTCACTGTTTTGTCATGAACACTAAGCAGAACATTAAAACCCAGTCAAGATAGCACATCTTCATTAAATCATTGTTTACAGTTGGAGCAGCTGGGGATTGAACGGACAGCAGACAGAGAGTCGCTCCTTAGTGCTGAATCTCTCAGTACTGACCTGATGAAGGAGAAGGCTTTACTGGAGAAGACTCTGGAAACACTCAGAGAAAACTCTGAGAGACAGGTACACACTAATACACACACATATTTAATTTGGGAAGTTCGGACCAAAACCAGATGGTCACTTATTTTTTCCCTTATTATTTGAATATCAACATATTAGGCCCGTTGTGTTCAAGATGGCAGAAAAAGTTAGTGCATTTCACCTAATGTGTTATGTCATACAGACCAACTTCTCTAAGAATGACTATAATCACATCAAGCATTCATGTGCTTTGAAATATAGTTAACAGTCTGTATACTGGACAAGCATATGGTCGGGTACACCAACACATTTAAACAAACCGGGCTTTGAGACTGTGCGTCACACACGCTACTCCCTACAAAACCAGTATTGATTCTCGTTCCAGGAAGCTCCAAGAAAATGACTAAGCTGTGTAATTTACCAAAGTCTGTGCAGCGTTTTCCTGAGAGAAATCTTTGTGCAATTGATTTGGCTTAAAAAAAAACTATTAAGTGGAACTACCACTGTTTTATTGATCACACAGATTTCTGGCACTCTGTGGCCCAGATGCCGTTGCTCGCTGTGTGTCTGCAGGGACTTTGTAGCTGTTAGATGCAAATTTAACACCTTTGATTAGTTTAATTATCTGATTTGTAAAATCCGCCTTTGATGAGACAGAGAAAACGCAACACGCTGCGCTCACAGATTACTCTGAGCAATTTCATCCAGTTGTTGTAGACATAATGAAATATAACTAATGCAGTGCCAAAACATATAATTTTGAAATGAAGTGTAGTAGTAGTTTTTCTTTTTTAGTCCTTTTTATAGGCTGTTTTGTGTTTCTACAACTTCAAAACACATTTTGAAACCTTTGAACCTTAAACATTTTAGTTTAAGGTTCAAAGGTAAAGGATACCTTAAACTCACCACCAAACTTAATGAATACCCATATAGCTTACTGCAATCAAGTTGATGAGTAAATCACTTATATTAGACATGACCTCTTAGTTTTTCAATGAAACTCTGATGTGTGTTCTCCAGCTGAAGGGCCTGGAGCAGGAGAACAAGCACCTGAGCCAGACGGTGTCGTCCCTGCGTCAGCGCTGCCAGGTTGGTGCCGAGGCCCGGGTCAAGGATGTGGAAAAAGAGAATCGCGTTCTCCACGAGTCCATCTGCGAGACAGCTGCCAAACTCAACAAGATGGAGTTTGAAAGGAAACAACTACGTGAGTGACATGTTATGTATACACAAACATGTGTTTTTTGTTCATTACAATCAGTATTTTGACAGCTGCGTTTTCTACACATACTAAGTTCCTTGTTTCTTGTTATTTTGAATATGCGTGATCAACATTTTGTGTGTTTGTTATTTTTTTTTATGCAGGTAAGGAGCTTGAAGTGGTGAAGGAGAAAGGTGAGAGAGCAGAAGAGTTGGAGATTCAGATTCAGAAGCTAGAAAGGGACAATGACAGCCTGCAGAAGAAAGTTGCCAGCCTTGGAATCACCTGTGAAAAGGTGTGGTGCATTTTGTTTTCTACCTGATTTGTAATTTGTCAGTATGTCTGCATGCTCCGTTAGTCAGTCGGTGTACGTTTCTCCACATGGATCAACTTTAATACCCTTAGTTTATTGTTATCAAATCAGATGTGGAATATTAGTCATTTATTATTGTAATAATATTCTCCAAATCATTTAAGTAAACATTACATACAAAGTAAACTGTGTCTTGAGGTTGAATAGCTTTGCTATGAATAGCTGTTGTATCTCTCATTTACTACTTGTGTTACTTATGTACTGCATAGTTACAATTTGGAATTGGATATGACTACAGAGAGTTTTAGGCTGCTATTACACACAATCAGGACCAGCTTGGTGTTGTCGGACAAACGCTTTACTCCTCATCTTCATGCATCACTTGTGTGTGTGTGTGTGTGTGTGTGTGTGTGTGTGTGTGTGTGTGTGTGTGTGTTTTTTTGGTTGTGTGTGGGTGTGTGTGTGTGTGTGTGTGTGTGTGTGTGTGTGTGTGTGTGTGTGTGTGTGTGTGTGTGTGTGTGTGTGTGTGTGTGTGTGTGTGTGTGTGTGTGTGTGTGTGTGTGTGTGTGTGTGTGTTGTGTGTGTGTGTGTGTGTGTGTGTGTGTGTGTGTGTGTGTGTGTGTGTGTGTGTGTGTGTCTGTAGGTGTCTTCTTTGGAGAAGGAGAACACTGAGCTAGAGGCAGAGGGCCGTCGTCTGAAGAAGAAGCTGGACACTCTGAAGAACATGCCCTTCCAGCTGGAGGCTCTGGAAAAGGAGAACTCGCAGCTGGAGCAGGAGAACATGGAGCTTCGGCGCTCAGCAGAGAGTCTCCGGTTGGCGGGGGCTAAGGCCGCTCAGCTAGAAGCTGAGAACAGGGAACTGGAGAGCGAGAGGAGCCAGATGAAGCGCAGCCTGGAACTGCTCAAGGCCTCGTCCAAAAAGACAGAGAGATTAGAAGTAAGACTTTAGCCATGCCAGTTATACATTCCGTCACTGGTTGGTAGTAAGACATAGTTAAAATGCAAACATATGCGGCAAGAAGCTTTCTTTAAGGAATAAAAAGTGGACTACTGCTTTAATCTGCACCAGTGGTGCTTATGTGTAAAGCCACCTACACATGTTCAAAGGTAAAACCACAAAGAAGGGTGCAGGGCATATTGCAAGCACAGAGGCAAAGCGCAAGGGTAGCGCTTACTCCGAGTGGTCTCCACTGCTCTCCCTATGGGATAACAATGGCACAGCCAGCACAGAGCGATTTTTCACCGCAGATCATGTGTAAGCGGCTTAATTTACGGAGACAACAAAGTTGTGCAAAAACAGCGTTCTGAGTTAGAGTTAAAGGCACCTTACACATTACATTTTTATGATTTATTGTCACTAGTGAATACTTTTACAGGTACGTTACAGGGGATCTGTCATGTAATGGCATCAGGGAGCAGCACAACTAGTTCATGGATGCTTTTAATATCCTAATCTGTCTTTCCTCTCCCAGGTGAGTTACCAGGGCCTAGATACAGAGAACCAGCGCCTGCAGAAGGCTTTAGAGAACAGCAGCAAAAAGATTCAACAGTTGGAGGCAGAGCTGCAAGAGGTGGAGACTGAGAACCAAACCCTCCAACGCAACTTGGAGGAGCTCAAGATCTCCAGTAAACGCCTGGAGCAGCTGGAGCAGGAGGTAGGCAAAAAAATAACTTTTTCACATGGCTTCATTCAGTAGCAATAATCACGTGCTGAAATGTTGGAATTGGCAGCCTGAAAAATAAAAACTAAATTTTGATTCAGTTTAAGACATTTTTGGACTGCATTTTTCTCTGGAGCACAACAGGTACAACAAGTGTTTTACTTACACAGCTTCAGTGACTTATTTCTGGGATGGACTGATTCTGCCTAGCAGAATGAGGTCAATCAGATTGGCCAAAATCTGTCTATCTGAGGCTGACTGAAAGTGTTTTTGTGAAACAGCAGTCTAAAGACTATTATATTTTATAATAAAAAGGGAAAATGCGTTATTTGGCACTTGTGCAGCACTGCCTCTCATTTAGTTCCTTCTGATGAAATTACTGCGTGTTTCCCAGCAAAGTTGGATTATCCCAGATTATTTGTCAAAATTGATTTTTGGCCATTTAAAGTAAATCTTTGCCCACTTTTTTTGCCAACAAGTATTTACAAGGCATTTAGACCAAAAGTAAATCCCATCAAATGATATTTTATCCACCTGCTGTGCATTACTTCTCGTTATCCCACAGAACAAGACTCTGGAGCAGGAAAGCTCCCAGCTAGAGAAAGACAAGAAGCTACTGGAGAAAGAGAACAAGCGGCTGAGGCAGCAGGCCGAGATCCGCGACTCCAAGCTAGATGACAACAACCAGCGGATCTCCACCTTGGAGAAAGAGAATCGCACCATGGGCAAGGAGATGATCTTCTTCAGGGACTCCTGCACGAGAGTCAAAGACCTGGAGAGAGAGAACAAGGAGCTGGTCAAACTGGGAACCATTGATAAGAAGACCCTCAATGCACTCAGAGAGGTATAATAGAAATCTTGATCTGATCTTCCCATGCTTCCATTATCCATCATGCTCCTTTGTTAGTGCAAGAATGTCTTGAAGGTATTTGAAGAAACCCACAAACATTGCTTTTTTTTCTTATTATTATTTCCTGGATTCAGGATATTATGCATCCTGATAAAGTTCCCTTGGCCTTTAGAATTAAAATAGCCCCACATCATCACATACTCTTCACCATGCTTAGAGATGGCATGGGATACTTTCTATAAAATCTCTCTCAATGCAAATCAACCAGGTATTAGTCTAACTGAAATAAAACCATGCCTATCTCTAAGCATGGTGAAGAGTATGTGATGATGTGGGGCTATTTTAATTCTAAAGGCCAAGGGAACTTTATCAGTGCATAATATCCTGAACCAGGAAATAACTGGCCTTTAATAATAAAAAAATCTGCCTGCCTCTATGAATTTAACATAGGGGTATGTATACTTATGACCCCTGTATTTTATAAGAACATTTATTTATTTACAATACGTTATCCATTCACAAGAAAATTGGTGTCCTTAAAGGTTGGATTTACCTCCATTTTTTAATTTAGGTATTAAAATAAATTTCAAAACATGATTTTTTTATTCCTCTTTTTTAGTCAACTTAAGCATGTGTATGTAAACTTTTGAGCACCACTGTATATGCGTGTTGATCGTACGACCCATTCTCGTGAAGACGATATCTTGGGACCTTCTGCAAGGGATATATTCAAATTTGGCACAGATTGGAGCGCCAATACCTGTACTGAGCTCACAGGGACATTGACAACACTACGCTAATTATGACAACATTACACACAAATGTCTAATAGGCTAAAATAAGGAAGTGATGACCGAGACACTAATCATGGGTGCCCACTGCCCACCTTGAAACTGTGGTGATTGTATAGATGTTCTTTGCTGCCAGGTTGGAAATGTGTCTGAAGCATCCATGTTTTACCAAAAAATACACTTATTACTTTTTATTAAACTGCCTCAAAGTCTTCACTACATGTATTATGAGTCTGGACAGACATGGATGTAAAACTGCAACTTGACTAGTTGGTGGAGGCATTCAATCGCAAGGTGGTAATTCTAGTTAATGAATAAATGGAAGGTGGAAGGACATCTCAGAGTTACTCAGTGTTTGCCTGTGTGTGTTTAGGAGCTTGTGAGTGAGAAGCTGCGGACTCAGCAGATGAATAATGATCTGGAGAAACTGACCCATGAGTTGGAAAAGATTGGACTGAACAAGGAAAGGCTGCTGCATGACGAGAGCTCTGACGACAGGTAATCATCTCACACACATGCCTCAATGTTCAACAAGAAGTCAGCTCGCCTTACAATAAAGCATTAACTGTGTTGAGGATTACAAATATGTGATCACACTCTAGATTGGAGACACAAACACACTGACCCAGAGCTAACTTGAGTATTTATTTTCAGGTTTAGGCTCCTGGAAACCAAATTGGAGTCAACTCTGAAATCATCTTTGGAGATTAAAGAGGAGAAGATCGCCGCCCTAGAGGCCAGACTGCAGGAGTCCTCCAACCTCAACCAACAACTTCGGCAGGAGCTCAAGACAGTCAGTGACACAAATCCATCTTTTAAACCTAGAAATACATGCACAAACAGAGTATTTTGGTTCCATGTAGATGCTTAGCTCAACCACAGTACAGAAGACCCAAACACAAAAAGACAATCCAAACACTCATTTCCCAGCCCGTCCACTTGAAAACAGCGTGTCCCAAAATCTTTCCCCTGCGGTCCAAAACACTAGAAACATTGAAAACACTGAGGGCTTTTCAAGGCCGATACATTATTTATTCATCCACTCATCCTCTTCTATCACCAGTTTATCTATTCATGAGGCGGCAGGAGTCTGTGAATGAGGTGGAGTAGAGTGGTGGTTGTCTGTTTTCCTTTTATGGAGGCGTATCTGTTTTGAACTTGCTGACACAAATCGGATCCAAAGCTGAGGGGCTGAGTGGAAAAGTTGAGAGCTCTGTATATGAGCTCTGAGTTTCCTTGAAACGATAATGGAGTCTGTTTGCTGTTGTACTTCAGCATTACTCGTGCCATATTCCACTAGAATATTCTCCTTTTATCATTTAGTCATTTTGCAGTCAAGCCTGGGGCAGTATTTCAATTTCAGTTACATGATATTTATGTTGTAGGAATACATTATACTGTGCTGAAGTAGCACAAAAAACTACTCAAATGTTGACTCATGTGTCTCTCTTCAGGTGAAGAAGAACTACGAAGCGCTGCGTCAAAGGGAGGAGGAAGAGAGGATGGTGCAGAGCTCACCCCCTAGAGGAGGGGAGGACCCTCAGGCGTTCAGTAAATGGGAGAAAGAGAGTCATGAAGCCACCAGAGAACTGCTGAAAGTCAAAGACAGACACATTGAGGTGGAGAGGAATGTAAGTTAGTCCAAAATCAGTATTGCTTATCTAACTTTTCCAAGATGAATGGTGAACACGCACTCATTTGGGTTGTGCACTTTTATCTGAATGCATCCTTGTAAACCCCGATATCTTATATTATGTGTCTGTTTTTTCCCAGAATGCCACACTCCAGGCTGAGAAGGCGGCCCTGAGGAGCCAACTTAAACAACTGGAAACTCAAAGCTCCAATTTGCAGGCTCAGATAGTTGCAGTGCAGAGACAGACTGCTTCTTTACAAGAAAACAATACAACACTACAAACACAGAACGCCAAGCTGCAGGTAATCCCCTACCCATCCAATACAAAACAGTGTCCAGTAGGCAATGGGTGACTACTTTCTTACAGCGTAATACATTACACATACATATAACAAAGCTACCAGTTTCTAACAGGTAATCAATATAACCTTAACCTATAAAACACATTAACAGAAAAAGATTGCAAGTTTATATTATTGTATGATAATCTGCTTCACACTTACCGGACACTATATATTACAGTATATGACACTCAGTTGATACAGCGCAGAACTGTGTAAAGCAACACTAGCTTGACTTATTTCGCTGCAAAGGAACAGGTAACCCTTTCTAAAGTGCATTGAATTTGAAAAAAACAATCTCACCTTAAATAAAAAATTTTAGTATCTGTATTGTAAGTGTTCAATTTCCCTTTTCTTGGATCACTTTAAAGAATTGTCTATGTTGGCTACAAAGCTAAAGTTCAAAGTTAAAGCTTGACCTTGTAAACAGCTGTTGACGAAACAATCTCAAGGTCCTCAGCATCTTGCCCAAGGTCACTTCGACATGCAGGGCCAGGGACAACCAACCTTCCGATCAGCAGGCGACCGCTCTACCACTAGGCCACAGCCGCCCCTGTAATGTACATAAGCTCATATTGGTGCATATGATATAATACAAAGACATACATAATTAATAAAAAATAATAATCCAAGACCTCAAACAATTCTACACAATGCAAAGCTGGCCAGCCTTATACTTTGCTCTGTTTGTGCAGTTGCCCTGCCAGGCTGCTTAGCTTCCTGGTATGGATTTAGACTTGCACTCCCTGTTTGGCAGCAATTCAAACCCTGCTTATGGGCAACGGGATTTACACTGACCATACAGTAGCGTGTGCGTGTGCGTGTGTGTGTGTGTGCGCGCGCGGTAAAAAGATGTCTTTATTTAAAGGTAGAGAATGTGTGTGTGTGTCTCTCTCACAGGAAACCACTGTGACCACAAAGGAAACATGAAAAGAAACCTGCTAGAGTTCTGTAGATCAACCCCAACAGAGACACAGTGCCCCCTTTAGACAAAAACAACCCCTACTTATTTTACATTGATGTCCTTTGATATTGGAGAAACTCTGCTCTCTTCAAAGATCACAGTAAAAAGATTTTTTTCTAAGAAGTGTAGACAGATGACAAAATGTGGAGAATCTGTATTTTAAACCACTCTCATATCTCACACTCCATTCTCAATGTTTCCTTCTCCCACTGTATATATATATCATTCCTTTCCTCTTTTCTCTGTGGTTGCCTTTTCTCCTTTCTCTCTCATCTTCATGCTCCAATAATTGTTTTCATATCTGTCCCACTCTTCCTATCCTCTCCTTCCGCACCCATCTCTTTTCTCCTCCTTAATCAATTCCTCTCTGTCTTCGTCTTGTCTCTTAGGTGGAGAACTCCACCCTGAGCTCGAAGAGTGCAGCCCTCATGGCCCAGAACGCCCAACTGCAGAGCCAGCAGAGCAGCGTAGAGGGTGAGCGTGAGGGTGCTCTGAAGGAGAAAGAGGAGCTCCGGTCCACCTACGAGATGCTCCTCCGCGATCACGAGAAGCTGGCGGCGCTCCACGAGAGGCAGGCCGCCGAGTATGAAGCCCTGATCGGAAAGCACGGGGGCCTGAAGAGCTCTCACAAGAGCCTGGAGCAGCAGCACAGAGACCTGGAGGACAAGTACGACTAGGTTTAGGAGCATGGGAAGGGCACATGGCTGAAGTCTAATAATGATTTAAGACTGACTTACGACCTAATACATTACTTTGCCCTTCTTTTGTACATTTTTGTATGAGGGCAATATTAAACAATCATAAGTAATCATAATGCAGAAAATCTTACAGGAAACTGTACCACCGCTTGGTATAATAAAATATGTGCTTTGTTTTCAATTCTCTCTGACTTAAATCTTTCTTTATACAACCCATCAAAGTGTTTTTAATTGATGTGTATTTGAACATGTGCAGGTACAAGCATCTCCTGCAGAGGAAGGGGGAGCTTGAGGATCTGGAAAAGAATCTGAAGGAGCAGCAGGAAAAAATGGCGCTGGAGAATCAAACGCACCAAGCCACAGCTGGCCAGTACAAACTGCTCAAAGAGGAAAATGAAAGGTCAGATCAAGCTGTAATAATATTTGTTTCAATCATAACCACTATGTAAATGTATGAATAACATAGTAACAAAAAGCGTCAAACTCTCTTTCTCTCACCCTTTCCTCAGGCTGAATAATACCTATCGTCAGCTGGTGAAGGACAACGAGAATCTCCAACTGGACCATAAAAACACAAAGAGCCAGCTGAACAGCGCCAAGCTGGACCAGACCAAGCTGGAGGCCGAATTCTCCAAACTGAAGGAGCAATACCAGCAGCTGGACATCACCTCCACCAAACTCACCAACCACTGTGAGGTGAGGAGATGCCCATGTCTCTTCTCTGTATCTGGGAGTTTTCCGTTATGTGTCTGCGTGCCACTTTTAAAGCCAGCTGTATTATGGCTGGTGTACCTCCTTTAATATAGAATATTTGATGAGACGACTACTTAAGCCAGCTGTGTTGTGGATGGTTTACCCCTTTTAATGTATCATATTTGTTGTTAAGCCAGCGTCTCTTTGTTTTTTGTGTGTGTGTGTGTTGTGTGTGTGTGGTGTGTGTGTGTGTGTGTGTGTGTGTGTGTGTGTGTGTGTGTGTGTGTGTGTGTGTGTGTGTGTGTGTGTGTGTGTGTGTGTGTGTGTGTGTGTGTGTGTGGTGTGTGTTGTGTGTGTGTGTGTGTGTGTGTGGTGTGTGTGTGTGTGTTTGTGTGTGTGTGTTTGTGTGTGTGTGTGTGGTGTGTGTTTGTTGTGTGTGTGTGTGTGTCAGTTGTTGAGCCAGCTGAAAGGAAACCTAGAAGAGGAGAACCGCCACCTTTTGGACCAGATTCAGACTCTGATGCTTCAGAATCGCACTCTGCTGGAGCAGACCATGGAGAGCAAGGACCTGTTCCACGTAGAGCAAAGACAATACATGTAAAGCGCGGATGATTTTCAGTTTTCTTTAAAACGGACAGCAAACATGTCTGTGGGCTAAAATATGTGCCACCAGAAACCGAATTTGAATCTTTTTATATTTGAATTTGAATTGCTAAACTTGAATAATTGCAATGAAAAACTGAAATTTAATTTTTCCGTACTGGAACTGAAGTCCAATAAAATTTCATCCTCACTGAAAACTCAACTCTCTATATATTGACTTCCTTCATCCTTCAAGAACCCGGATGTCTGTCACAGTAACTTGAAATTGAATTTTGTGAACTGAATTTGAAGATATATAGAAAGTTGAATTTTCATTGATAATCATATTTTATTGGACTTCAGTTCCAAACAAATTTCTTTTCAAATTAAGTGATTCAAATTCAGTTTTTTAATACAATTATTCAAATTTAGCATTTCAAATATATATTATTGAAATTTAGTTTCTGGTGACACATTTGTCAGCATATACAGGTTCCTTTCCGCAGTAATATATTCATATCAAATTGGTATCGTATGGAGTTTCACTTTTGCTTGCCTAACCGGATCATCTCTTAAATCCCCACCTATCAGTGACAAGCTGAATGAGCTGAGGAGACAGAAAGAGAAGCTGGAGGAGAAGATTATGGACCAGTACAAGTTCTACGACCCCTCACCTCCACGCAGGTAAAAAGCTGCGTCATCTAGTAACATGAAGCAAAAAGTTTGAACACAAAACCGCAATGAGTACAAAAAATATTTTGAAAAAGTTAATTTGTGTCAATGACTGGACCATGTCTGGTGTAACATCTCAATGTCAAAATGGCTCACCCATAATCCGAGTGACTCAGTCAAGTCATGTATCATAGCAAAGTGATATTCACAACTTTGTTTGCTTGTTGACTCATATTTCTGAGGCAGGGCAATGGCAGAAAACACTCCACTGCAGCCTTAGGAAGGGATGCATCAAATATTTATGGTCTGCAGAGCTTTAAACAGCTGTATACTTTAAAAAAAGTATCGTCTATGGGAAGAATTAGTACACACACACACAACAAATCCAGCATGTTTTTTTATATGTCAGTATGTGTTTTATGTCAATATGTCGTGTTCCAGATGGTCTCTCTGTCTCACTCTCTGCCCTGTCTTCCCTTTCTAGGCGTGGCAACTGGATCACTTTGAAGATGAAGAAGTTGATCAAGCCGAAGAGCCGGGAGAGAATGCGCTCTCTCACACTGACTCCCTCTCGTTCCGAGTCTGGCGACGGTTTCCTGATGTTTCCCCAGGACAGCCAGGACAGCTCGTCCATAGGCTCTGGCTCCAACTCGCTGGACGACACACTTACACAGAAGAGGAGCAGCAGTGAGTACAAAAGGAAACTCCTATACACACAGAATCAAAATCAGCATAGTTACAGTTTCAACAACTGAAGGAGCTAGTCTGGGCATGCTCACTATAAATTATATCAATATAAACTTACCCAAATATTAAAAAATGAGTCAATATTTCACACACAAATGTACGTGCAAAGAAAGCAGTGTAAATAGCCAAATAGTTCTAATTAATGCTGAATACTCTTTTACAGACACATAATCATACACTCATACCCGCAAAGACACACAACATCCTGCTACATGGTGCGTTGTGTGTTTGCTGGTTTGTACAACTGTGTAGTGGTTGAGTGGTTGAATGGGTCTTTCCTCCCCTAACTGCTCCTCTGCTTCTTTATCTCTCTCTCTCTCTCTCTCTCTCTCTCTGCTAAGGGAGGAGAGGGCAGCAGCCCCATGCCCAAGGGCAGGGTTCCACCAATGGTATGCTGCGGATGGGGAGGGTGGGCGGGGCTTGTGACCCGACTGTCACGTGTCTCGGGGCATGTTTTCGTGAGTCCTTTGTCTGTGTCACTCAGCTGTCCTAGAGGTTACGGTTGAGCTGCGCAGCACCACAAGGTTGACTCTCAATCTCGGACCTGGTTTGAAAAATAAATTTCCTTTGTTTGTAACAGAGAGCGTGCTTGATTTCTGTAACCTTATGTAATTAACTACTAAGTTATGAAAAATACTACCACCATTAGATACTTCATTTAATCCGAAGAACTGTATATTTTTGTGTAATTAGTGACAACAAATTTGAAAGAAAAACTTGTTGCCTCAAGTGAAGGCTTGAGGCTACATTAGCCTTTACTAACACACCCGCATTTCCGACCAACTTGTCGGCGGTTGACTTCATTGTGAGTAATGTAAGCGCCAGGTTTTGACTAATATGTGGATTAAAAAAAAGCCCATCTTTGGTTCAGCTGCATGGATTTGATTGGGCTTTTTTCTTAAACTGTCCATCTTGAGTCCAACAATGTTATCATGTGTAATGCCAAATCGGTGGAGTACAGTGGAGTTTTTTTTTTTGGTGTAGCAGTGTTTAGATGTCAAGCTGAATCAAGCACCTCTCATGTGGTTCAAATATTGGAAAACGCACACATCATACACTATATATTAGCTCCTAGTTACTGCAAGTCAACCTGCTGATCTGTGCAGTTCACCTGTAAATGACAAAGAAACGCCCTCTAACGTAGCATCCAATCTATTAAAAGGTGCAATGCATTGTGGCTGACTTCCAGTCAATGCAAGATTTGTTAAAATCCTGGTTGTCTGTATTTAGTATGAGCTATAGAATGTGTGCGTGGGCTAGTAGGTTTATATTTTCATTTAAATAAATAGGTCTCTTAACTTTAAGATTAAGCTGGTAAATTTTGTAAAGAAAAAACATAACTGTCGTGTAAAATCGAGAAGCCATGTGTAAGTATAGTAGACAGTAAGTTTTTTTTTTTTCCATTTAAAGTGAGCAGTAAACCCTATAAGAAAAATAAGCAATAAACTATAAAAAAATAATACATACATCATATAAACATACAACATGTAACAAAGACACACAGTCAAATATGTAAGGTATAATGTAAAGCGAGCCACTCATTATTGCAAATTAGAACCCCCACAGGGTTATGCAGAACTGCAATAATGACCAGTTCCTAGTGATGGTCAAATGAAGCTTCGCAAACCGTCTTTATTTTCTGAGCTCACTAGATGGCGCTCTCTGTTCAATAAAGATTGAAAACACACTGAATTGACATTCCTTTAATCTTTTTCTTTGAACAGAGAGCGCCATCTAGTGAGCTCAGAAAATACACTGGTTTGCAAAGCTTCATTTGACCATCACTGCCGGTTTTCTCTTTATTACCCTGCTTTTTACAACGCTTATTACACGGCTACTCATACAGAGATTACCCATTCATAACGCCTGCATCCCGGTCGGGGCGGTTAACTTTATCGTTGACTCATTTCTCTCTAAGGCGGAAGCCCGGTCTCCCCGGTGCGTAGGCTAACCGTGATGCAGCTAACTAATGCTCTGTTTGCACTGTTGCAATTTGTCCTATTAGCAATCCCCTTTTCTTCCACCCTCTCTCTCCCTTTGAGCCGCAGATCAGCTGATGAGCAGAAGTATTGATTTAAAGTGATTATATTAATTTAGTCAATGAACCAAAATCCATCCATATCAACGGTCTGTTATACTGAAGAATAGGACTGTAGAATGCCATTACTGACCAATCAGAGTCACATTTTCAACATTTTCTTATAAATAGGCAACAATAAAGTCCTCGGTTATGTCAATGAAAACTCCTCCCTGATTCTGTTAAGCTTTCCTTTGACCTTTTCACTCTCCTGGTTGCACCCTTTAATATTCTTCATCCTGTGTTTCATGTAGGTGATAATGTGTTGACAGTTGTGTTGTTGTGTACAATATGTAATGTGGTTGGTATTGCAGAAGACCACACTCATGCCCAATACCATGAGTGCTTGTGTGTGTTGTTTGCATTTTGTGCGAAAGTGTGCTTGTATATTTGCATAATGTGTTTAGATTTTTGTGTTTGTTTGCATAATGTGTCTTTGTACAGAAGTCTGCCCTTTAAAAGTATTATTCAGGTTTTAAAGAAGTCTGTGGGAGGCTTTGCAGTCCAACCAAAAAGTACTCTAAGTATTTAAAAACTTAGAAATGTAAAATAAAGTATGGTTTATTAACAAAGCTAGTTCAAAATCAGTGGCGTTGAACACAATCTCTCTGGGGAAATGATGGAGATAAAAGTGGACATAATCCTTTAACACAAGCTTCACAGTATAAAATGACTTTAGTTTTCAGCTCCATAAACTTCCATCTAGCATTGTTAATATATTTCCTGCTGTATTTCTATAAAATACTAAGAAGTGATAGAAGTTATAAGACCTAACATTTGATTATAATCAAATATGATTTCTAATCATGTGAATACCGATTCTAAGTCATATATTTGAGTGTTGAGTTTGTGTTTATTACATCATTTGTCTATTGTTCAGTTGAGTGTCCAGGGGCTCAGCTCTCTCTGCATCTCTCGCCTGGCTCTCTTTGTAAAAACGTTAACCACATCCCTCTGTTCTGCCCTCCTTTTTCTTTTGTTTTCTTTCCTCCACCTCCCTTGGGCTTGTTCTGTTGCTCTGTCTGTCTGTCTGTCTGTCTGTCTGTCTCTGGCTGTGATCTTGACAGCTATAAAAAGGTTGCCTTTCATGAGGAACAGATCCAAGGACAAAGACAAGGCCAAGGCCATCTACCGGCGCTCCATGTGTAAGACCTCCGTTAGCCGCCACGCTAGCCTTCCTCCGCCTCCTCTCCCTCTCATCGACACACTAGCAGAAACAAAGAAGGAACAGTCACTGATTTCATGGTGGCTGCAGTGTGGGGGTGTGATGGTGACAGTTCGGCAGTTTCAGGTTTCAGTCACAGCTGTTAAACCAACTCCGGCCTGCAGTCTGCAAATTTCCATTTTACTATTTAAGACAGAGTTTTAGCTTTCATGGGTAATGTTATCCAATATCTTTTAGAGACATGAGATTGGCCAAACATTCCCTGCATACCCTGGTGACATCAGTGACTTGTCCTTAAGTTTTGCCTAGTAACCCTCTGTCACCTCCTCCGCCCTGCGTCTGCCGCCTCCACTCCCTCCTGTAGAGTGTCTGCTCTTGGCTTTCATCATCTTTTACTAGCGTAGTGTCACTTTTTGCAGATACGTAAATAACACAAACTTTACAAACTTTGTCTAAAAGCAAAGATGTACAAATGAAAAACGTATGTATTAGTGACAGAATTATATCTAGGGCTAAATTCCAAAAAAAACAATAATGCAAAAACTTGTAAAAGTAAGAATTTCCTCTTCCTGTAGATGTGTCTGTCTTGGTCCTGGTGTCATCTACCAAAGCCTTATCCGTCAGTTTGGTCACTGTGAGAATCTCTATGCAACAGTCAACATATTGGGCAGCTTAGTCGCGTGTGTGCGCGTGTGCGTGTGCGTGTGCGCGCGTGCGTGTGCGCGTGTGCGTGTGCGTGTGGCATGACTTTAAAAAAAAAACACCAACCGCCTGATCGTCTCCACTCACACTCAACCAGGAGGCTCTTTCTCTTCCTCTGTCAGTGTGCTTCATTATAGATCCTATTCTGCTGACATGGACATGCCTCGCTCTAGTCTTTTGTGTACAGTACCGCTGCTCATAGCATTGCATGCCTTCATGCCTCTCTACCGTTACATACAAGTGCATAAAGACAGTGGCCTATTTAGTTGATCACCTGTTTAAAAAAGGTATCTGTATGATGACAATGCAGCTGCCATCTTTATGCACTTTGAGTGATTTTCTTGAATTTATTTTTTGTAACACTGTTCCATTGGACATGCCTTGATTTCCAACAAGCCTAGACTTGATTTTATTGTATTTTACAAAAATGAATTTTTCACTGAATAATCAAGTAATCTTATAATAATGTTAATCTTTTCTACATACTTTTTGAGTGGAAGCTACTCACTTAAGTAGCCTGTACGAGGCTTCTTATGACATTGTTGCTTTAATCTGAGCCATTTTACATCCCCAACTGATTATCTTTAAAGGGACACTAAATGTCTTTGACATTAAGTTAACAGTTCTTTTGGGTACAACAAGCTAGACGAGCATGATGTGAGGTGGATGACTATTGTCCCTGTCATAATTTCCATTCCTCCGTACATCTTATTTAGCCATGAATGACCTGCTGCAGACCATGGCGGTGGCGGGCGGTCCCGGGGCTCAGTGGGCGAACAGCATCGAGAACCTAGACGGCGCTGAGGCCGGAGACGCTGGCATGACTGGGAGCAGCAGGCGCAGTGGACAGCGCATGAAGGAGCTCGCCTTTTCCACCAACGCCATCGACTGTGCCACCCTCACCCTGCCTACTGCAAGGCAAAGCAGGGCCAAGCACCGTCTCCAGGTCAAAGGTCAGGATGGTTTTATTTGTGTGAGAATAGGGAAAAACGGGCATATCGAGAATCTCACATTGAGAGCATCACTCTCTTCTGTGTCTCATCAGATAATGCCTCCTGTGAGGATGTTGCTGGCTCCTTAGATGACCCCAAGAGTCAAGGTAAGAATTGACATGACCTTAGTAAAGAATAAGGATGGGTAATTGCAGCTGGCCGGTCAAACGAGGAATGAGAAAAGACTGACTAGATGCAGAAAAAGCAGGTCATGTCCTTAGCAGTCCCACTGCTAATCTTTGGGCTGCCTTTCTGCTCTTCGATTAAGCTTGATCTACAGTTGGAAAAGCAAAGCAAAAAAAAAAAAAAAGAGAGAGAGAGAGAGACCTACATTAAAAGTAGGATTGACTCTAATTCAGGCTTTAGGACGTTATCCAGGGCAGTTAATCTGCGGCCCGGCAACTATTCCTCAGTTCTGTGCCTCTCTAATGAAGATGACCCAGTTGTTAAACAGCCACAAAACTACTGACACATTCCTCACACTTAAAGCCAGGTCTACACCGGCCATCAGTTTTGTCTTATAAAAATACTTTTTTTGTTTAATTCCTTTATTCTGCCGGCAGCTACTCTTAGACTAATGTCCTATGTTAATATACTAGACTTTTATTCAGGGTGGCCGTGGGTCCTTAAAAAGTCTTAAATCATGTTTCCTAAAAACAAGGCCTTAAAATGTATTAAATTGTTTTAAATTCAGATTGGATAGGTCTTAAACATGTTTGTGTCATGTCACGGCGAAAATGCAGACAGTTTGTCCTTCAGCTCCTGAGCTTGAGCCCTCTCCATCTCCAGAAAGCTCTCCAACTCTAACTCCACGTTGGTCTTACTTACCTTGAGCGTCTGTCTCTCTTCTCGAAGCTGCAGCTTCTGAGTCGCCACAATATTGTAAAGGGCCTGCTTCTCTCCCTTCACCTGCTTTAATTTGACTTTCAGGTCTTCAGTAATGAAGGTCTGCAGTTCCAGATCTTTTTCGGCTTTTCGGAGCCTTGTGCAGATTTTTCCCAGCTGGGATTTCAGATGGTCTATTTCACTGGGTGGGGAGGGGACACATTGAGCCAGAGCCTCATCCAGCTGGGCTCTATGGGAAGCCTGGGATCTTTCCATTTTCTCCTTTTCCTCCTTCTCTTCTTCTCGGACAGCTTCCTCCATCTTGCTCAATTTTTCCTTCGGCTCCTGAGCTTGAGCCCTCTCCCTCTCCAGAAAGCTCTCCAACTCTAACTCCACGTTGGTCTTACTTACCTTGAGAGTCTCCACTTCCCTTTTCAGGGCCTCCTTCTCTCCCTTGATCTGCTCCAATTTGATTTTCAGGTCTTCAGTAATGAAGGTCTGCCGGTCCAGATCTTTTTCGGATTTTCGCAGCCTTGTGCAGATTTTTCCCAGCTGGGTTTTCAGATGCTCTGTTTCCCTAAGTGGGGAGGAGACACGTTCAGCAAGCTGAACTTTCAACTCACCTATCTCCCTCTGCATCAGCTCTTTCTCATGGCTCCAACTGCTGCCCTCTCTCTGTTGTTGGAGCTGATCGAGGAGATCGGCCAGCAAGTCCTCTCGGATGACCAGGTGAACTCTTCCCTCAGATTTACCTTGGGTGAGCGTGGCCTCGCTGTCCTTCAGCTCACACCGTACCTGTTCTTCAAGTGAACTGAGATAGAAACTAATTCGCGGTTCAGTCTCTCGGTAGTTGAAGTCCATGTTTTCCATGGTTTTTTTTTTCTCGTTGCAATGTGCACCTTTGGATTGTCACAAATGACTCTCTGCTACAAACTGCTGTTTGAGTGAATGTGTCAGAACTAAAGTTGGGTCCTAGTATTCAATGTGTTGTTATGACAACAACAACATGTATTCTTTTCAATCCAAATGGTCATTGGTTCTATTCCATTCTATCTGGGATTCTATTGTTGCTATGGGACACCAGTTTGTTTGTTTGAATATACAGTATGAATGTAATGATTTCTGATGAATATAAAATATGGCAGAAATGATTTCTGAGGATTATAAAATATGGCAGAAATGATTTCTGAGGATTATAAAATATGGCAGAAACAGCACTTTATGAAATATTGAAACCATCCAGACGGTACCGTACGTACCTGAGACCGGTGATTTAACGGCACCGCTCTTTTTACACAGTTTAACAACAAAACTCTGACTGAACATTACTAGCTAGTAGTTAGTAGCCCACTGTTAGGTTGAGGATTGCCTCATATCATATTTACACTGCTCTATTAGATACATGGCTATGTCTTTGCAATGAAATACCATTTTTAACTAATGTAGACTATTTTTCAAGCAGGTACCTGTGCACTGTCAGTCTTCTGGGTTAAAATGGAATTATAGGTTGTTGTTACTGTCTCAGATTTTAATCAAACCTTATATATTAAGAATGTGTCCCAAACCAAGGCCTGTCAAATATTTCTGTTCTCTGTGTTTTGCTTAAATATCTCATATCTGATATCTATCCTTTTATCAGATATGAGATATTACAAAACACAATTTTGGCTGTTCACAGCATTGTCTTTTAATGTGACAAAAACACAAAATAATAATTTTGACTATTACTGTATGTTACCTAAAGTTCAGACATGTCATTGCACTGATTCCCCCGGGGCATTGGCGAAGCATTAGTGCCAAACCTGGATTCTACTTAGCTTATGATTTCCAATAATACACACATAAAATCCAATACATTGTTGTGAGACCTGTTTTCCAGTATGTCTGTGTAGGAAACTCTCTCTCTCTCACACACCATACATTGCTTCTAATGTATCAGCCATTAGGTCATCTTCTAGAGATGATGTTATGTTTTAAAGTCATTAATAGTTTAGTTCTAGTAGTAATTTCAGATAACTATTGATTTTTTTTGAAGTTGCTGTTTGTTTTTTGTTTCTGATACAAAGGGATATTAAACTTGTTTTGCACTGTGGGCAGCATCACTGAATAGAATGCTGTATCCTTTAAACATGTCATGTTTGTCATGTAATGTGTGTGTTTTATCAGGCCTGCAGGTGTATAGCAGTGCTCTGGCTCAGTGTCCTTCTCCTGTTGAGCTGAGCGTTATTTGCAGGGTGCCCTGTAGCATCTGTTGTAAGTGACCACTACTTGGCACTGAATCCCACTCTGGGCCACACTGGGCTGGTTTCTTAGACAAAATTCTAAATTGGTGACACCCATGTCCTGAAAACCAGTTTGAAATTATTTCCTGGTCCCTGGTTTCCAGCTAAAACTGCATACAAACACGGTGAAGAGCAAGGTCACACTGTCACTTTTCTTTCTTTCTGAATTCCTCCTCCTCTGTCACACAGTCACCCCTTCTTTGTATCTTTTTTTATTACTAATTGTACTCTGTTAATCAGTTTTGTCTGTATAAGTTCCCCTTTTTCTCTAAGGTGGGTTGGTCCTTGGATTTAGCTGTCCCTGTCCTCTCTGCCAGTAGTTTCTTTGTTTACTGACTGGACATATTGGCGCTGCAGCTTGGCACTGTCCCCACTGGCCACCCTTCCTGTCCCTCTGCCTGGCATGTGCCATCTGCTGCCCCAGCAGGAGATGTTCTGTCAAACTGTTAGCGTATACCTACGTGCTACTCTTTGTGTTAGTGCATGTATGTGTGGATACATGTAAGTGTATATCCTAACTGTGTGTGTGTGTGTGTGTGTGTGTGTGTGTGTGTCTTCCCTCTTGTCCCTTACCCAGCCGCAAGACCCACCAGTCTCCATAGCAACAGGATCACCAGTAGTAATAGTAACAATAACTCCCAACTCTCTTCTCCTCTGGAGGGCAAAGGTATGCACCTCCTTCCCTTAACCCCTCCCCCCTTTTTTCTCCACTTCCACCTCAACTAACCATTCTTGCCTTCCTCCTTCTCTTCCTTTATCTTTTTCTTTCTTTATCTTTTTCTTTCATGCTTTCATGATTTTAAAAGTTAAGGGTTACTTTTTTTTCCCTCTCCTTCTATGGGAAAATAATTAAGTTTCTTGTTCAAAATCAACAGATTAGGATGATCCAGTGGGATTTAAATCTGTTTTATTTTATATTACAGTATTATTTATTTTACATTTTGTTTCATAAATGACTACGATCCTTACAATATACAGCATATAGTGACAATGTAGGCAGTGTAGGAGAAGAGTAGTAGCCTATTAATGCAGTTCCTAGCTGTGAATGATAAATCGTAATAATGATCATAGATTACTTCCCCATGTTCTAATAATTGCGTCCCCCTCACACAGGCACGTTGAACGGCAGCCTCAGCAGGCCACACAGTGAGAGCAGTGGAGAGTTCAGCCTGAGTTTGGACCAGGAGGTGTGGTCCAGCAGCGGCAGCAGCCCAGTCCAGCAGCCCACCTCCTCGCGCTCTTCCCACCAGAGCCCCCTGCAGCTGCGAAGGTCACTCGACCCGTCCACCGCCGCCGGCATCCCCGGCCAGACCCAGGTCAGGAAGACGGGATCCCCAACCAATGAGGTGCTTTCCCTGCAGCAGTTCCTGGATGAGGGTATTGATCCTGCAGAGGTGAGGCCTCTAACTCAGTTACAACTGTTGTGTAATGTTGCTGTTATGATTTGGTTAGAATGTAAACGTGCAGATGAAGCTTTTATGAAAACAAAATTGGAATATTTTCCCAGTTATGACCATGCTGGTTTCATTAAATCATATCCGGGATCAATTTAGAGCTGGAACAAAAAATTATTTATTTATTATCATTAACAATTAATCTGTCAATTTGGTTTCTCCATCAATGCTTTCTAATAGCTTTTATCTGTGATTAAGTATTCACATTATAATTTTCAGAGCCCATTTTCGAATTTCTTATTTTGTCTGACCAACAGTCCAAAACCCAAAGATATTTGATTTATTACCTCATATGACAAAGAAAAGCAGCAAATCCTCAATTTGGAGAACCTGAAACTAAAGAATGTTTGGCATACAGTATTTGTTTTTTTTAAATGACTGGAACGGGTAATCAATTTTAAAATAGTGTGCTGATAATGTTTTCAAGACAAACTTCGCCAAAGGACAGGAATCCCTCAATATGAAAGAATTGTATAATAATTGTAATGGTGCTCTTTTTGATACCGTTTGTTTGCTGTGTCTTCTGCAGTCCGGCAGTCAGGAGAACCTCACTGTAGACTCTCCTCGCCTCTCCACTTCTTCTGAGCATGTGCAGAAAGAACGCACTTCCACAAAGGGCCGAGGCATATTACGCTCATCCAGTGGGAAAGCAGCGCTGGTAAGCTCTGATCGCCCACCGAGGTCGGCCGGACAACCGGGTCGCCCAACCCTGCGTAAGGCAGAAAGCACCCGCGTGAGAGGCTCTGTCTCAGTCCGCTCCAGCCTATCCTCGCAGGGCAAAGCCACGTCTGTGTCTGAACGCCTGGACTCTGCTTCCTCCACGCTGCCCCGGGCCAGCAGCGTCATCTCCACTGCTGAGGGCACCACTCGGCGCACCAGCATCCACGACCTACTCTCAAAGGACAGCCGGCAGCCCGTGTCAGTCGACCCTTCTCCCATCGCCTCCACCAAGGCTGGGGTACGCTCCCAACCTACGCCCAGTGAGTACCACCCCAACAGCACCAATCTTAAGGGACCCCTTACCACCATCACCCCCCTGCCCAAGTCACTCAGCTTACCTTGCCATAGCTTGGAGGATCCAGACCTCTCTACCCTTGAGTCTTTCCTCGGCCCTTCCTTCACAGTAGAGTCTGTGTTCATGGACTCCATCTTTAGTGAGTCGGCAGGCAAAAACCTCCCCTTCCTGTCTCTAAACCCCACCCTAGTCAGCAACATCAGTGGGCCGCCTGTTCCAACTAAAACACACCCTCCTCCTATCCCGAACCATATTTCCGCCCAAAACCAGGCCCCTCACAGCCTATCGAATGGCCAGACGGGATCCGGCCCAGCCTTATCTGAATATAGCGAGGGCTTAGATCCCAATTGTGTGAATAATCCGGACGAGTCAGTGAGCCCAGAGGACAACCAGTCTCTGTGGTATGAGTACGGGTGTGTGTGAATGACAGGGAGGTTCTGGCTTGCTGATCTTTTTACCAGACTTGACGTAAAGACGGGAGACTGAAAAGAATGGATAAATGACAAATCCTCCCCCTCCTCCCCTGCATGTATTTATTGGAGCACTATCTCTGTCTAGTGTATTTGTTTCGTTCTTTTCTGTTTGCCATGGTGCTGCTTGGTGAATTGCTATTTGGTTTTATTTTGTTATTTTTTAATTTTTTTTGACACCTCCCTTTTTTCTGCCTTGTTCTTATCTCCAAGGTGAGACTTTGATGAATGTTCCTTAACACAACAGCCCTATTATTGTTTCCTCATCAAATATGTTTCACTGGCTAACACTATACTATTATCTGCAGTTTGGGGTTAATGCAGGCTCATTATATCTGTTAATAGCTTACATCTTTATTTAGCAATGTGCAGAAATATTGCCAATTCAATAAATTTGTCACCAGAAGCCATTAAAAACAAAAAAAACACCAAAAATATCTGAATGTCAAAGCATTGTGTAGAGAGATCTAGTAGCTGCAACTTTTTCATTACAAATCCAAATTAGGATTTTTTTTTTTTTATGTGTCGGATAATAGCAACATTTTTCATTTTCTGTTTGTTGTCTTGATGATGTATGGGTGACTTTCACGGCTTTTGAACTCTATTGCATCATTCATTAAATTGCACGGCTTTGTTCTGTCCGACCTGAAGCGCTCATTTTGATTGCTGTGATCAAAATGGTTATCATGTGTATCTTCTTTTTGTTTGTATTGTGGATTTGGATAGTGTGTACTTTTGTTTTTGTACATCTGACACCCTTTCTGTATTTTCTGTTATATATTCTTAACAGGAGCATTTCTGCTGGGGGTTTTGATCTGGTGGGTCGTAACGGACCTCTTGGGCTGGTGATAAAATGATGCAAGCTTCATTCCCAAAATGATCTGAGGGAAGGGATAGTTGGTTAGGTGAAAGTTGACAGTGAAGGTAGTGGAGTATGACCAAGGTGATTTATTATATTTTAGTTTAAGGCTGCCCTTGATAAAGGGAATTGAAACAGGAAGTCACTACAGTAAGTTGAGAATAGTTTTCAGTGGTCAGATTGTTTTGTGAATAAAGCTAACATCATTTCTTTTGGTAGCTGAGAACTTTAAATGTACTTATCGCGATGCACCACAACTTGAGAATGGATAATATTTGATTAAGTATTTTAGACTGGCAAAATCTTGTACAGATTGTTGTAACTGTTAAGTTATAATCAAAGACGAGCACTGCTTTATGTGCCAATACTAGTAGTACGGTCCACCTATAGATCCTTATTTATTTCTGCTTTTTTTACTCTGCACTTGCTGTTTTGAAGTTGCTTTAATGTATTCATCTTAATCTACAGTATATGCAAATGTAAAATAAATGTCATTTCTTGTCACTGTCTACAGATGTAACATAAACATTGCCTTTGTCCTACAGATGTGGAGGGCAGAAAGTCTAAAAGCAGGAGCGGGGAGCCGCAGCAAAGCTGCTAAACCCCGCCCCCACCACCCTCATCTGTCTGCTACCATGCTGTGAGCGCGTGGTGAGTGAGCGCTGCTCAAGTGGGAGGAATGGGTATGGGGGGCGGGGGGGGGTCCAGTCTTGTCTCCATGGGAACCTAAAACATGGTGTAACAGATGTCATCCATCCTGCCATGCACTTGCTTACCCTACTTCTCTAAGCCCAAACCTGCCCCCCCCCCTTCTTCACTGTCCTGTCCTCCGCCCCACTGTCGCTGTGGTGCCGAACGCCTGTTCACATAGCCTGATGGGACCCTGGACTGCATGGCATATGGGCCGTTTAACCATGTTGCTCTGAGTGGATGAACGCTTTGTCTGTTTGTGTACTCAAATCCCCCAGTAAGAGGAGCTCTATGACTCCAGTACCTCACCGTACCCTCCTCCTTGATGCTTCTTGTGTTGTTGGTGGAGGTGACTGCTGAGTGTTTCCTGCTGATGAAGAAAAATATCCCCCTTGCTGTTTTTTTGTTGTTGCATGGCTTCAGTGTGTAGCGTTGAAATCCTTCCCACTCCTTATTCCCTTAACAATGCATGAAGATCCAGAATGGCTGCAGCCTTCTGTCTACTCTTGTATGTCACTGTCTATTGATACAATTTCTGACTTTTATTTTTCTCTTTCCAACCTGTTTTACTTTGTTGTGTTGTGTTCTCTTTTGTTTCTTTCCACTTTGCCTCTTTACTTTCTAATCTGTCTCCTGTTCTTTTCTTTTTTTATCTTACTCTATCCACTCCTCTTTGCTTGCCTGGGACTCAGAGAGAAAGGTGGCCTTGGAGCGATGTTTTTGAAGCTTAAATTAGTTTATCTGCTGAGACCATCTACAGTGAGAAAAGATTGTATATCCCCAGTTTCCTTTTTCTTCCCATTTTTTTTAACCCATGATACTTCAGTGGAGAAAAGTGGATTTCTTCTCTGTTTTGGTTTTTCTTCCTTGAATCAAGGAAATCAAAAATACTAGAAAATTTGCTGTGACAGGTTTTTTCCTATAAGACTAAAGCTGTGGCAGATTGCACTTCCACGTGTACTTTAGTGTGACGGACTGCTAGATGTGCACTAGTCTTTGTGTACTAAGATTAAGTGCCAATGTTCACACTAACAGCCAAAACGGTGATCCTAATCCAAACTGCTGACTCCATTTTGGATCTTTGATGCAACTTTAAAGTCAGCCAGACCTTCATCTGCCCAACGCCATGACCCTAAAAAGTCTTTTTATAAATGGGCAGCATGGACAAGCAAAGACATGCATTCAGTCACATTTTAAAAGCATGTTGGCACCAAACAATTCTGACTCAACCTGCTTTTAGACTCACAATCTGCATGGAGCAATCAATCAGCCAATCACCCCACTACCTTTGTCCAATCAAAGAGGAGGACAGCATTCAGTGGGGATTTTACTTGCCAGGATGCCAAATGGACTTGGACAGGAAGCCATGACAGCTGTGTGATTGGGGTCTGTTGCCTGCCAATCACGAGTGAAGGTTGTATGATCTGAGAGAGACTAATCAGGGGAGTGTTCCAGGTCACCTATAGAACAGTTGGCAGCCATGGCTCATGCCACCACAGACGCTGAAACAAATTATACACACTGTTCATCTTAGCTTAAATCATATATATCATTAAATCACCTCATTTCTTGATTCCCATTCTGCTCTGAAAAAGAAAATAACAGTTACACTAAAGTTCATTAACTTCATGCCTTCACAGTATCGTGTATCTACTTCCTGAGAAGGCACTCCGTATAGGTGACCTGTGACCTACCCAGTACATGCAGATGTCTGTAGCTGTGTTGAACATGATGGTGATTATGACCCAGTGTTTTCCTCCTTTTCCACTTTTTACATAAATCCATTTGATGTAATTAAAATTCATCAAGACTACCGTGTGCTCTTTGTGTTTTGAATGCTGAGCCCTTCCAGAACATACAGACCCAAATGTTCCTGTCATTGTCAGCGACTGGGGCAGAAGTCCCTCAAGTTTGACCATTCTTAACCATTTTCTTATTCGTTTTCAGTGTTGCTCTAAATTGAGCGCTTTGACATTGCCTTTGTGGAAAAGTAGAATTTCCTCGTAGAAGTTTTTTCTGTTTACTCTGATCCATTTCAACTCACAAGCTAAAATGGTTGATTTAGTACAAACATTGTATTCTATAGCAGCAAATTGTATAATACACATTATCATTTTATTAGGTACACCCGTACCATCTAATGCTGTCATTTCAACAGCCCTAAAAGAAATCCTACCTTGTTAGTTCTTTGTTTGTACTGGCAGAGAGATGTTGATTCAATTTGATTTGGAGTGTGGTGTTAGTAGGTATCAATGTTAGGAGCCCAGTTAATGTGGAGTACCACCCCCTAGCATTGCACTCCTCTATTACTGTCGGTCTCACAATGGACAGTTAAAAAAAAGAGAGAGCAATCAAGTGATATATATATATATATATATATATATATTTTTTCCATGCATTCTTGTTCATATCTGCTGCCTACATTTCCCACAATACAACTCAACCATCAACAGTTAGGTTGGAGGTTCAGGTGTTGTGCATGTAGCAGCTAACATAGCCTCGAGTCACTAGCCAAGGAGGAGTAGGCTGGTGCCCCAAGACTTTAAATTATAACATTGGTAGAGTTGGCCTTTAGAAATTTAATTATAAATACTTTCAGGTCTGAAGCAATCCACACCTACCTGTGATCTACTGCTCACACACTTATTGGCTGATTATCCAGCACTGTGTTGGTGTTCAGTGTTCGATTGACATTTCCTTCTCTATCTTAATATGATTTGTTAGGGTAGGACAACTTATATATATTTTAATAATTTTTCTTTGTACAATGAAGATTTGCGGATTTTGTCCCCCATCACTTACATTGGAAGTGCATTACAAGTTTATCCTTTAATGGTCAGTATGAAGAGGAGTAAAGTTTACAGCTGGCACACACTGTTTCAGCGCAAATATGGGTATTTGATTGTTTTGTGACAGACTTAAATGTAAAAACAAAAACTTCCACTGGTTCTTATAAAAAAAAATAAAAAAAAAATAACAAATGCTCATTGCATTATTGAAAAGATACTTGCCCTGTAAACGCTGTAGAGCTTTATTTGTTTGGTCTTTGGCACCTTCCTAGAGGTGACTGCCAGTACTACAGTCAGAACAGATTTGATGCACAGTAGATATCATAGACTGTATATTTTATAATATTAATTTAAATGAACGGTCTATGGTAGATATGGGTCTGTATGAATGGAAACCTCGAATACATGGGGCTTGAACATTTTTAAGCCAAGGACCCCTTTACTAAAAAATGAAACGCAAATGAAGTTACATGTTAAATTGGGTTAACAATAACTTATAGGGCAGCCTAAAGCTTTTATACATACCTGTTTGCTTAGAATAGTAAGCTATTAAATTAGTTAAATAATTGTTGGCTTGCTTTTATAAATCATGTTTTA
>NC_045749.1:6107673-6123036 GCF_008692095.1 Etheostoma spectabile | reverse complement strand
AGACTTTCAAAAAAAAATTAACAATTTGAAGGCGCCCCCCTGCATTGACTCTGAGGACCAGATCTCTGCTTTAATATATGAGGGTCAACCTTTTATACATTTTAAAAATGGGTCATCCCCCCCCCCCCGCATAATCTTCCACATAAGACATTATTTTTCTTGATAGAGCTGGACCATATGGTTAATTAATGTACATAAGAATATTTTTTTCAATACTGTTAATTTATCACATAGGTGCATGAAAAATCCCATGTTAAAATCATTGAAAACAATGTTGAATACATTTAACGGTATTCCAGTGTCTTACATTTAAAACAATAAAAAGCTTTTTCATTCAAATTTGCTTATATTTATGGATATATTTAGACATTCAAATTCTATATATAAATTAAATTCCTTTTGAACGTTTCCCAAACATATCAGTATATTGTGTTTTTAGCTGTCATTGTTCACCCACAGTATTGGATATTTTGATTCAGGAGATTTTTAAGCTGCAACATGAGAGAAACTGACACTAGTATTGAAATGCCATTTTTTTAAATAAATACTCTTTGTCCAATAATAACAAGGCTATGAAGAACAAACATCCAACACTTTATAGTTTTGTAATGTATGTTTATTAACTGTATGGTCATGCAAAAAAATCCAGCATCCAATTGAAACTCAGAGTATAGACACATGTAGCCCCCTTTAATATAAGGTTACATTGCAAGAAATTTACTTCCATACAAGCTAAAGCTTTTTGCTTATCATTTATGCATTTAATTGTGAGACTTGATTTCGATATCTCAGACGGAGCCATTTCATAACCTCAAGGATGCAAGTAACAGATTTCAATTTCTTTATCAAATAACAGTGAAAAATTACCAGAAAGTAGACATGCATATTTCTTCCATTTTTAGAACTGCATATATAGTGTTGCTTTTTAAGGTTGTGTTTTTTTTTTTTATTAGCCATTTGAAGGATCTTCACCCCCCCCAAGTTCAGTCCATTTTATTCTAACATATAAGACATTTGCCAGAGTATTTTAACTATGGAATTTACAAAAGTTTATATGAAGCACAGCGACTTACTGTAAATAGTTTGAATTAGATTTGTTTTGTAGGTTGTAGCAGCGATCGGCCCAATGTTTTCTGTCTTAAGGTAGTTTTTATATTTGGTCACGCATCCTATTTACATCAGTGAGACTCAAAAGTCGATACCCTGTCATGTTTACTATGGATCTCTATGCCACTTCAGCTGAAGCAGGGAGGTCACTCTACAGAAGCAAAGACGGGCTATTTCAATCATTTAAGCAAATGAACACCTGATATATTATTTCAGAATATTTAATATTTAAATGTAAATGCTACTGTATTCATAACATTGAACTATTGAATCCATCTACTAAAATGTGTTTGTATTTGTAAAGGGTAATTTTAAAGTGGTGCAATCTTTTTTCTTTTCTTTTTTATATCAAAAAGTAAAAATGAAAGAAAATCAAGTGACCAAAACTGGACTGGTGAAATTAAAAAAAGTCTGAGATGAAAAACTCTTTAGCCTTTCATGTTATATTTTGTCAGTCACATAATCCAAGAAAATACATGCAAAAGTAAAGTATTTCACTGCAATAAATCCAGAAACTATTTTGCAATAATTAACATTCACGATAAGGAGACGTCGACAAAAATACAACAGTGGTTCCCAACCTGGGGTCGGGACCCTTCTGAAGAGGTCACAAGATAAATCAGAGGTAATTAAAGATGCCCTGTGGAGTCTTCTTGTAAACAAAGTTTCTGTTTTACATTCAGTGTTACTGACCAAAAAACACTGTTTGTGTTCGTATGGTCTCACAAATGTCTTGAATGATTTCCTATTTGCTAGCAAGTAAACTTCTTTACTGCCACAGTGCTGCACTTCTTGGTCGTGTTATTACAATCTGTAGATCACTGTAATGTGAAATTGGCAGGAATGTGTATTGCTTTATGGCGCTGCTGTTGGTCAAGACCTCCGCAGGGTACGTTTTTATCAGGATAGGAAAATAATCTTGCCTTTTTTTCATTGTGAAACGTGTGTTAACTTTACCTCTTCATCAATCCCTGCGTGTGATGAGCAGCCGCAAGTAGATGCTGCCGGATTTTAAGGGGTCATGGACACAAAAGGTTGGGAATCACTGTTATGCATCTAACTGTAAAAAGATCAAAGTATGAGCGGGATCACTTTACCAGCTGCCTAATTCTTGAGGTAAAATATGTCAATTCTGAATCTAGTGTCATGGCAAGAAAAGCACAGTTGAAACTAATATTTTTGATGGCTCTGTTCCATTAACTTTCCCAGAATGCCATACTAGAAAGCATTGCCCTGGAACTAGCAGCCTTTATTAATGTCATTGTTTACAATTGGGCTTCTTCTACTACATGTCAAAATGTTTGATGTGAAGATCTTTTTTGTTTGTCTTCACATCGACGATCCAATTTTAACTTGATCCAACTGTCCAAATACTTTGGCAAACTTGACTATGCAGCCGGTTATTTCCTCAGAGCAGTTCCCCTTTTAAAAAAAAAAAAAAAGATTTTGTCAGATTGGTGGCGTCAACAAACAACTGGACCAGTGCCTACAGCACAAACAGATTTACTTGCAGCCATAAAAACTTAGTTTCAGTAATGGTTTCACAACGCATTGTCGTCATGGTGCAAAAAGTGTATGTGTGTGGCCCCCCCCCACACAGTTTTCATGGCATGTCAGATATGTCACAGCACTCAGAAAAAAGCACAGGCGGTTGATACAGTAGGATGGGTCTCACATATGATTACCTTTTCTTTTTTAAATTTACTCGACTGTCCGTGAGCGTTCAAAGACACAGTGATGATTATGATTTGAAGAATCATCGTGACAACCAGCAACAGCCTAAGTAGAGCGTGAGTTACTATGGAGAAGCGTAGCATAGAGACAGGACAACCCTCCGCTGGTGAAAGGTCACACACTCAGGGGCCCAATCCTAAAGTGACGACGAAGGACTAAAAACTCAGACTTAATTGATCTCAGGTGCTAAGTCAGTGTGTGCGTGAGGCCACAAGAGCTCAGATAGGTATACATGGGATTGGGACAGAACTTCACGAGATCACATGTTACTATGGCAACGTTTAAGAAGAAAAGCTGTTGCTGACACTTGCCGGTTTGGGAATTTTCATTTTTAAGTGTTTTGCTTTCCACACGGCGAAGGCACGGGAGACGGATGGCTTGTTTTACAAGTTGGACAACAGTTCCGTTCGTGTGTCGTGCCGTTCCCTATGGTCTCGGCGGTAAACAACGCTTTGAACTGTGGGTAATTCCCTTTGGTGAAGTCAGCATTGATGCAGACTCACGGAAAGGGTTCGATAAGTGTGTACTTAAACACACTTAAACCTTCCCACCCTTTAAATTTGACATTGGGACAACCCTAAGCCCTTATGAATTTAGCGTGAACGTGCACCAAAGTCCGGGAGTCCGGACTTTAGGATTGGGCCACTGTGAAAAAAGTGCTGCAAAGTTTAACCAATGACAAGAAGATACATCGTCTTTTAATGGGGGGGGAAAAAATTGATCTCATGTTCCTTTGATGTTGTGAGTTCTAATGTAGTTAGCACAGGTGTGTATTAAGTGTTTTGTCTTAATATTTTCTGTGTGTGTGTGTGTGTGTGTGTGTGTGTGTGTGTGTGTGTGTGTGTGTGTGTGTGTTTGTGTTTGTGTGTGTGTGTGTGTGTGTGTGTGTGTGTGTGTGTGTGTGTGTGTGTGTGTGTGTGTGTGTGTGTGTGTGTGTGTGTGTGTGTGTGTGTGTGTGTGTGTGTGGTGTGTGTGTGTGGTGTGTGTGTGGGTGGTGTGTGTGTGTGTGTGTGTGTAGGGAAACAGGCAGTAAAAGGGTTGTGGCAGTCTCCGCCTCAATTAATTACAACCCCTAATTATTTTTTTGTTATAGTTCTGGCTAAAACAGTTGATAAAAACATCAAAACACTAACGACAACATTTACTACAGAAACTGTGAAAAAGGACCAAAGCCATTGATGGCCATCAGCAAAGGTCCCACAGCCCTCCAGCCAGCATAGCCCTTTTCCCATTATTTATTTATTTTAATGTTTTTGTCCAATCCCTCGGCTGCATTCCCTTTAACATGCTTTCACACAGATGTACAGCAAGCCAAGACAGACAACATACAAATTTCAAGAACACAATCAGAACAAGAGACAGGAATATGGGTGACATCATCATCATCATCATCATCATCATCATCACACGACGTGGTGCTACAAGGACAGTAATGGGGCTGGTTAGCGAAGGATGTGGAGAGTATACAGTAAGACGCAGGAATGATTGAAGTAAGAGGGGCAGAGGTAGGGTGGACGGGAAAGATTTTGGCGAGCGTAACCTGAAGTTGCAGAAAGATTCACTCCCTTAGAAGAATGAGCACAACAGCATTGAGTCGTAAATGTCTGCAAAAACAGTACAGGCCATTAGATATTTGAAATATGTCACACTTCACATCAAAAATACACAAGAACAGATAAAAAGGTAAAAAGTTGGCGTGAGAGTGTGTCCGTGCTTTCAGATTAGGTAGCTCGGAGACGTGAGGAGCTTCAGACTTTGACCCATGGCGCCTCTCAGTGTTCGTCTCCAAACACTGCAGGGCAGACAGATGGAGGCCCTCTGCAACTTCAGGATGAGCTGGCCTGGACGATTGTTGTCTAAAGCTCAAGAGAGGTTCAACCCTAATGGCTGGAGCACAGAGACCTTGAGTATGTGTGTGCGTGCATGCATGCATGCATGCATGGTGTGTGAGTAGTTGTTATATACACCCCAAGACCTCAAAACAGAAACAAAATACCCATTCATGCTTAAATCCCCTCCCTACACCCTAAAAGTAAATGTTTCCCCCTACTCCTATATAAATATCTATTTATACACAATTATATTAAATAAAATACCCCTTTTGATTAAAAATGACTTTTTCAAAACAATACTTTGAAACACATCATTCAGGTAAAAACAGCTTAACACAATAGAAAAACAAAACAAAAGGTCCCTTCAGTAACTAATCATTTCTAGAAAACAGTGTACAGATCTTCAAACCTGACACTTAAACTTGGATGTTAAATTCTGATATTACAGTAAGACATTTGTTGCTCCTGTGCCCATAAATCCAACCCACAGCTGTGAACTGTAAAACAATACTTTTATTAAAGTAGATATTCTGCTGCTCTCTCAAAACAAAACAAAAAAGCTAATCTTTTTTAGATATTATACTTGTTGCCCCCAGTTCTGTGTTCACTATGTATGTGAAGTGTATTTGATTTCTGTTATATATTATATATGTACTTGTTTTTTTAAACAGGTTTAATACTTTTCCAGCAGACCAAACAAAGATGGGGAAAATAAAGGCCATGGGAGACAATGACCAGGACAGCATCACCCCTGTGTAGCCACCAGAAACATGCACCATCTGCAGGAAGGGGCTGACATCAGCCGAGCGCCATCGTCACCTAGCTAGAGTTGGACTGGATTGGTGTTGGTCGGTCATTCAGTCAAGCTTTGAAATATGTATTGTTGTTTTTTTTGTTTTTTTTACTTTTTGTTTTTTTTATTTATGTATTTTCCCCACTTTTCAGTTTTTTACAACTTTCCAAGCAGCCTCTTCCTGGCCAGGATGCAGGCACCGGTCCGACCACGGAGAATAATGCTCCAAACAGCTTTAGAGTTCAGGCAAAGCTGGAGACGGAAGAATGCAACGGTTAGTGTGGAAACTCAATTAGCCTTGGTCTGCAGACAGCCATGCAGATGATTTAGGTTTTATGTGTTGAGGTTTTGAGATATCCATCTCTGAGATTTTCTGCCCTTACTCTAATTCAGGTGACTGGAATTGTGTTTGTGATGTTCAAAGCTTAACACATGACTTAACATAAAAATGTAGCAGCAATGTGATTAAAAAGTCATGTCATTGTATATTATGTCATATATATATATATCATAAAGTTATAGTATGTCACAGAGATGGGGACTCGAGTTGAAACTGACTCAAGTCGCACACACAGCGACTTGAGACTTGTCCTCAAAAGACTTCAGACTGAAATGTTATGTATTTCATTAATGTTACACTGGGTTTGAGAGTCTGGGGATGTGCTGACTTACAGGATTTTACAAGCTGTCAATAGTTGTAGACACAGTGCACATTACATGGTTGTGCTCTGTAAGTGAAAAATGGGTTAGTTCTTCTTGCTAATACTTTTAACAATATTTTCCTGACCCTACGTAACATTCTGTAAGCATTTATCCAGTACTTCTCTCAGAGCCATGTGGTTCCAGATGGGGTTTGTTGCACATAAAATTGTTAGATATGTCATACAGATCCTAGTACTAGATAGATAAGCATTTTAAGTTGGTCAGTTTAAAATATATAGAAAGTTTAAGCACTGAAACATTTGAAGGTTGTGCTATCCCGACACTTGGAGAATCATCAAGTATGTTATTTACTATCATAAGGAAGTTAACTGCAGTGTGTTAACATTTTTTGGGAACTTACAGTATATTTCACAATTGTGTTTTGCCTTTAGCTACAATGTGATGTTTTGTAGTTTGTACTATGGGATGTTAATTATGGCGCTGTCAGGTATACCATTTTCTGTATTTGATGGCCCCACAGAGCCTGCACAGCAGTAGGCAAGATCTGTCATTTTGATTCAGCAACAGAGAAGCGAGTTCTTTCTTTTTTAGTTCGTCAATACTTGGGCTGTACTGTATGTTCATGCTACAAGGCAAAATACAGTTAACTCTTGAAAGTAAAAACAATCTTGATTTTTCATATTGCAATAGCCATTATATACCAAACAACTATTTAAAGCTAATACTGTATGCTAATACATTAAGAAGTCACATATTACATGCTTTAAATTCCTTATATAGCTTCATTTTCTTACCATGTACCGACTGTCTACGATAAATAAAAAATAAGTTCCTTCTATATAGATATGCATTGTTCTAAGCAGCCTGGATGGAACACAGCAGGTGATATAACACTCATTATAGCCACAAGAGAATTGGACTTCTCTGGTATGTCAAAGAAGTTATTGTATTGTATGTTATAAAATGCTATTAAATAGCTATTGTATAGTACATTGTAACAATGTTACATGGTAGTACATAATGTCATTAAAATGTATATGCCAGCTCCCTAAATTGGCACAGAGTCATCAAAACGTTTAAAACCCCTGGTCTATCACAATCCTTGCATGCAGCAGGAGACGGTCAATAGTGAGGTGTTATTACCTTTCCTGGGCCTGGGTTGGCAATTCACTGCAGGGGTGCAGCCGGTGCTCCTGAGCAGTGGAAGTGCACGTTGAGCCATTTGGCCTCGCGGCGATGCCACACACGCGTCTCCTCTGACTGGCAGGAGCGTGGCCGGCCCTGGCTGTCCATGTACTGCGTCAGGCGGATGTAGGCAATGCAGGCAGCATCATCACCGATCAGATGTACGTGGGGGTTGAGGATGGTGGTGTGCACTGGCTTGCTGTTTTTACTCAGAACTGTGGGGATGGAAATGTGCAGGTCAGTTGTCAATGTGTAGCTTAGGAGCAAACTGTTAGATAACTGAGGGAAAAGTGAATTTATAAATGTATTTGAATAAAAGAATATTTTCATGTTTCATTATATCTCACTTATCATTTTACACACATTTCCTCCAAAATTCAGCATGACAGTAGGTGTGTTTGGAATCTCTCTCTATTTGATCTTTGAAGTTCTGTTTGAACTGCACAATACACATATGTAAAGGTGAATACACTGCAGGGTTTAATATGTTAATAGTCCTGCCACTCTGATACATTTACACCAAAGATTTCTAAAGAGATGAAAGAACAGATGCAACGATTAGTCAATTAATTTGCAAAAATTAAAGATAGTCTAACGTTTTTTAAGCTAAAAGGCCCCAAACTCACAGGGTTCAGCTTATCAAACGTGAATATTTGCAATATTTTCACCACCACCAAAGTTTCACATTGTTAATTCTTGTAGGCAGAGAAATCTATCTCCCTGTTTTGTTTGTATCATACATATGTGCACACAAGGATACGGTCCCACAAATGGTTTAACACTATTCCACTGATTAGGAGTTGGTGCCGTAAATACTTCTAAGAAACCTAGCAATGTGAGCAGTGAATAGGACCGCAAGCTAGAAAACATGGATGTAAACACAGCACAATTTAGGATATTACAAAGTAATACTACAGTTCTACTAGATTCAAAGAGACCAATCAAGCACTACAGTAAATTGATGAAGACTGCGTTACAAATACACACAACGCTGAGCAACTTACGGTTCTCAAAGTAGAACTTGTGGAAGTCCATGCCCTCCACCAGGTTTCCAAGGGCCTCTGGCTCAAAAGAAGTCAGTCCAGGGTCACAGATTCTCCTGTCAGAAGAGAAATAAAACCAGAGATAACCTTAAGAATTTATCCTGAAGTGAAGAATGTGGAGGACTAAGTACTGCTGAGTACATGACAGCTAATGAATGCACAGGAAAATGTAGTGACAAAAATACTCTCAAGGCAAAAATCTGCAAAAAGCCTCAAAAGGGCACTTAAAAGATAATGACTTGTATTGTTTACATTATGCAAACTTACGTGTAAGCCTCAAAATCCCCATTGTTGATAGCTTCAATCAACTGCTCTGTCATCTTTATTATCTCCTGTTTACGAGCTGAAAACATAGAGACAGAAAGAAATAGAGGGAAGACAACCAGAAGTTGTTAAAGATATTTGGAAGTTGAACATACAACTACTGCCATTTGAAACCTCTGACATTTGAATTAGGTTCTGGGCACTGCCTCTGGAAATAATGACAGTGACATTTATAGTCAGGAATTATAGACATACAACATGTTACATATAACATACACCAAAGATAACTGAATAAAAATTGCCTAATAGTCTTCACAAAAATATTATGTAAACTGCAGTTCAGTCTTCATAGAACCAGATCAAATCGATTTGTTGGGCCACAAGCACAACACTTTGTTTGGGGCAATAAATCATCTTCTCGTTTCTGTTTTCTGCAAACCCTCGCCGACATTTCGAGACAACCTTTAGGCAAGATTTGCATTGTCCCCAATGATCTGAGTGAGGTTTGTCAATGTCCATCAAGCATGCTTGAATTTGGCATTATTAATCAGTTAACACTGAAATTTCTTTTGTGTTCCCGAGCAACTATGCTCAACAAAAAAAAGTATCACCATGTACTTACCTAAATACTTGCTGTATTTTTATTGAAAATGTTTAAAAAGAGTCCTAAGATCACTCATTTAAAAATATTTAACACTATTCAATGCAATAACATATTTATTGGTAATAATGGTACATGAATTATCATGAATTCATGCATGACTTCATGTATGAAAAAGCATGAATTCATTCATGTAGTACTTCAAGAACTATAGGTAATGTACAAGGATTAATAGTATCTCATACATGACTTAATGCAGAAAAAAAATTAATACATCAATTAAGGTATTTTAATCCTCATGATTTCTGATTTATTAATGATGTTCATGTCTTCTTCTACAGGTAAATCTGTAGTTAAAGTGACAAGCTAAAGAAGCATTAGCATTGTACTCATGATTAACTAAACATTACTTCTTCATTCCTTCATCAAGTTTGTGGCCCTTCAAATAAAGTGCTGACCTGGTCCATATTTAACATTGATAAATAAGATATGATTAATGGTGGCATATGAAGCAATCATCTTTGTGACCCATTAAGTAAAATACAAAAAAAAAACATTTGTGCTGTTTCAGACACAAAATATCCTACTTGGATGGACCATTGTTCTCAAACATTACTGTTTACATGCCTTACATTGTTGTGAATAAAGCATTAATAAAAATGCATTTGCAGTATACTGTATTTTGTGTCTATGTAGTGACCTTAGTATAATTTTGCCAACCCACTACTTTAATTCTTAATAAATTTAATGTTGGACCAGGACAACACTTTATTTGAAGGGCCACAAACAAGATGAGGTTATTAAGAAGTTATGTATAGTTAACAATTCTTCAGAATATATGTACACTGCTGTGACTGGTCAGAACACATGACCATCATTTATAAATCAGAAACCATGAGGATTTAGATATCTTAATGGATGCATCAATTAACATATTGTTCCTGCATTAAACCATGCATGAGACACTATTACTCCGTGTACATTACTGATAGTTCATGAAGTACTACATTCATTAATTCATGCTTTTTAATGCATGACGTCATTCATGATAATTCATGTACCAATATTATAACGTGTTACCGATTCATCATACAGCAGACAATATGAATACTTTGAATTTATTTTTATTTTTTAAAACAATCAAAGCATGTTTTTTATAAGATTATGTCAAAGTTGTCACTTTTTGCTGGGAAATCATTTCTGTTCAGTAAACCCTCAAAAAGTTAAATTTATTTAAATTAAATAACTACATTTATTACTTATGAAAATGTCACCACAAACTGTACACATGCAAACAGTGAAACTTTTGCCGCTAACATCCTGGAAGGAAGCTACCTGTAATGTAGAAATGGCTCAATCAGTTTAAGCGCAACAAAGCATTTTAAAAGATATCACAAGTGAAAACACGCCCTAACAAATGGTTGAAACAGCTTCAACTAAGATGAACAGTCAACTCAAACACAGTGAAAGACAAAAAAACTTTCTCGGTACACACACAAACGTACACCAATGAAATCCAAATTCAGAGAATGTGGCAAAACATCACACCAGAAAAGCACATGCATACACTGTGCACATGCAGCTGCTGAGCCAGAAAAGCCAGCCAGCAAGTCCTTCACACCTGCATGTACCTCTGTGTTCGTAAGTCCTTACACCTTCTGCCATCGGGTGGCACAGAAAGGTAGAACCAACTGTATGAACACTGCTTCAGGAGCCTTTGCACAAGCACTGCACAACCTGCCTGGCACTTACTCTGCTGCAGGTTGCGGCTGATGCCTGCGTGGGGCGACAGAGCGGACTCTGGTTCAGGACAGGAGCTCTGAGCTGGACTGGTCTGAGGGACACTGGGGCTGCAAGTAGCCTCCTGCAGGGGACCAGCTGCAGGCAGGTACAGTCATCCCAGTGAAATAAAGTTATATTTAGCAAAGCTGAGACGCCATGTATATTAAATAAGTATTTACATGGAATTTAAAACAGTTTATTCTGAACTAAGGATATAGAAAAGTTATTGTAGAAAATTTGACTTGAGACACTCAAGTCAAATGTGTAGAGGAGGAACAATAGATAGCAGTCAGGTCTGGGTGCCAGTAGGTGGCAGCACAGGAGGGCAGAGGGGAACTTGTGCAGTAAGTTGTTGGGAAGAGAAACAGCCTTTTTAAATGGCAAAATGTCTTAACTTGCTTGTAGGGTAGATTTGTTTTTTGAAGAAAGGTCAGGACACAAAGGTCAGGGCTAAGAGTGGAATCAGGTAAACTGCTGCCGACTTACACGTGGGTGGGGCACAGTGAGGAGACAGGGTCTGTTCCTCTGTCGGGATGCACTGGCTTAACACGGCACTGTCTGTACCAGTAGACTCAGACTCAGGGGCAGCCACTGCCCCCATCCCAAGACAAACACAGATACAAACACACTGACAGGGAGCCTGAGAGGATGTTTATACAGTCTGGTACTAAGTGAATCTATCAATAGTTTATCATTTAATCAATTGTGTATGCTGTAACTGTTTTGATAATATATGAATCAAAACACCAAAGATTTGATAGTACCAGCTTTTTCAAATGTGGAGATTTGCTGCTTTTCTGTAATTTATAATAATAAACTTAGTATCTTTGGGTTTTGGACTGCTGCTGACTAACTACAAGAAGACATATTTTAAAACATCTCCTTGGGCTGTGGGAAATTATAATGGGCATTTTATTCTGACATTTTACGGACAAAACAATTTATTAAACAAAAAATATCAGCAGATTATGGAATCAATTGTTAATTGCAGCCCTAATCACAAATTCCCACAGCTTGGTGAGACATCTTCAAGTTGCTTGTCGTTGAGTTGTCTGAGCAAAATCCAAAAGTATTCAGTTTTAATTTACATAAAAATAAAGGAAAGCCACAAACCCTCACATTTAAGAAGACCTGAGACTAGATGTTTGCTTCACACTATCAAAGTTATTGTTCGTATTTTCCATCCACCAACTACTCAATTCAACTTATTACAACACACTAACCAGGGCACACAGATACCCTAGAGCAACCAACTGCACAAACACATACACAGACAGAAATGGTCAAAACCAGCTGATTCAGACACCAGAAAGTAAGAAACAAATAAGCAGGACAAGGCACACCTCTCAGGTCACTTCTGCTCTAAACTGAATAACTTCTAAGAAGCTTTAAGCACGAGCATCAACGTCACACGGAGATCAGTAGCCTGTTGCACTCGCTTTGTTGAAATGTACTGTAGTTTAGTTTGTAAACAGTGTGGGATTGAAAACAACATACACGTTAATTAGACTTAGGAGTTTAGATATAACTTAAAATGTGCACCATTTAGTTTAAACCACTTGATCTTACTATTGCTCCATTGTGGAAGCAAAGAGCTACTACCCCATACACATACAGTACATTTTAACTTCAATGTTGTTGATCAGTCAAAGACAACCAGATGTTAAAAGTCAAGTATTCGCCATTATTTGGAATATAGAACAGCAGAACATTGATTTTTTTTTTTAAGATGCATTAATTCCAAATACATTGCTTGATTGCCTTTAACAGACCCGAGTTCAGCAGATTAAACGTCACTCTTTACAACAAGGTTTGGTTTATTTAGTTATGTTGTAGTGTAAGCAGAGATTCTGCAACTGATCCAAGTGAGTTTAATGTGAAACTAACTATAGTTACAATTGAGTAGTTTGTGTCCATTTCCACTTAAATAACAGCTGGTGTAATAGGCTGCAAAAAACCTGTGAGCTGCAGATTTGTTGGTATGCAGTCAAAGAATATGTGACGTCCAGGCCAATTTCTTCTGTGCTTTATATTAGTGAACCTTTCCTGTGTTCACCTTTGTGTTAGAGGTAACTTCATTACAGTACATTCACATACCATATTATTTTATGCAAACAACTTAAATAATTAAGTGCATTCAACCTGACAGAAACATAGAGAGCAGCCTCTTGATTGCATGTCAGAGATGCCCCACTATAAGATCAGTGCTGGTAAACCCAGAGAAAGCTACCTTAAGTAACTGGATTAACTCTTTTCTGGAGGTAGCTCTGTCCTACTTAATTCACCTGAAAACATTGAAGGGTTATCCCCGAGCTAAAGGCGACTAATTAAAAGCGTAAGTGGCATGTTTACAGTGGATATAAAACGTCTACACACCCTTGTTAAAATGGCAGGTTTTTGTGATGTAAAAAAATTAAACAAAACTAATAATTTCAGAACTTTTTCCACCTTTATTGTGACCTATTACGTAAGCAATTCAATTGAAAAACAAACTGAAATCTTGAAGGGGGAAAAATAAAAAAAATAAAAGCGTACAATAACCTGGTTGCATAAGTGTGCACACCCTTAAACCAATACTTTGTTGAAGCACCTTTTGATTTTATTACAGCAGTCTTTTTGGGTAGGAGTCTATTAGCATGACACATCTTGATGTGGCAATATTTGCCCACTCTTCTTTGCAAAAGTGCTCTAAATCTGTCATATTGCGAGGACATCTCCTGTGCACAGCCCTCTTAAGATCACCCCACATTCCCCTTTGTCTATTTTTTAACATAACAAAAACCTGGCATTTTTACAGGGGTGTCTATACTTTTTATATCCACTGTATATGATGCACGCACTCCACAATGAAAGTGACGCAAAACAGGTTTGACTCTGGAGCTATTGAACTGTATGTAAATGGAGAAAAGAGCAAAAGTATATCCTTTGGGATGGTAGCACTGTAATCGGTCCCCATACATGCACAGTACAAAGTACATCTAACTCTTCCCCTCACATCTCTCTTTCCTGTGATGCTCAAAGGCATCTGTCTACTAAACTTACTTGATCTCCAAGCCTCAATTAGCCTAGATACTGTAATATCTTTCTATCTGATCTGGAGTTAAACACAGTGACAAAACCTAAACAACACATAAAGTAAAAAGGCATGCAGAGTAGGTGAAAGTTGGACAAGTACCTTTCCTACCTTTCATCTCCTCCTCTTCTGCATTATTACAGCTCTCTGTGGAGCCCTGTCACACAGAGAGAGATGGAAAGAGAAAGGAGTTGGAAAAAGAGAAAGATGGATGAGGGGAAAAAAGTTAAAAAACAAGCCAAATAATGTTTTAATGTGCAAGTGAAACGGGGCTAGAAGGCTTTGCACACTTTGCCGATACAGACACATAGACAACGTGGGTGACAGATGGACGGGTGGACGACTCCCTCCCAGGAGCACAAACCAGCTAGGACAGCAGCGAGGAGAAGTGCAGAGAGCCACACATATATGAGCAGCCAACGGTATGAGCAATTTGAAATTGTGTGACTGACTGTAACAGCAAGAAGTGCATGTTGGTGTGTAACTGCTTCTCAAGAGGAAGGAAGCCTTTGTGAGCAAAGTGTCAATTTGCAAGCTTGTACACCAACACAGCAGCACAAGCAGCATGGAAGTTGGTTCCAAGTTTAATAAAAAGTTGAGTTGAAGTTGAGTAGTTGAAGATATAGTTGTCAGTGTGCATGTGCTGCTGTTAAAGACGGTACATGTAGGATTTTCTCTTTTATATACATTTGAAATTAGCTGTGATGCTGTATAGACCTGAAGGGTACAACCAGAATATGTATGTAATATATTATTATTAAACATAATATTTGGCTTTTTATGCTTAAGTTTTCCCTTAAGCTTAAAAACTAAGCAAAGGCCACATATTTGTTTAAACCATCATCTAGTAACTACACTGATAAAGGGATGAGATGCGTCAAGATCTGTCTGATTCAGCTGAGCAGGTGACTGATTGATCAATCACATCATACGTCTGCTTTGCAGTAATTAGTAATTAATTAGAGCAGCATGTCGCAATGTCAGCAGTCTTTTAAATTGGGGAAATTCGAGACAAGATTAGAATAAATGAGTTAGTATTGACCAGTTGGACTTGACTTAATTACATTTTCATTTAAAACAATGCATTAAAGTGCTCATAAAATGCTCATTTTCAGGTTCATAATTTTATTTAGAGGTTATATCAGAATAGGTGTACATGGTTTAAACACCATATATTTGTTGTACTGCACATTGATGCAGCCGCTCTTTTCACCCTGTGTGTTGAGCTCTCTGTTTTAGCTACTGAGTGAGACACCACACTTCTGTTCCATCTTTGTTGGGAGTCG
>NC_045749.1:6107520-6107663 GCF_008692095.1 Etheostoma spectabile | reverse complement strand
ATGTGCAGTAGCTAGGTAAGGACTATAAGCCAATTAGAAGCAGAGTATATTGGCGTGCCATGTAGCAGCTAGGTGAGCATTATAACGTGTTACAAAGTGACGGACGTTTGTCACTGAAGTAAAGGCTGGACTACAATAGAGCT
>NC_045749.1:6105370-6107510 GCF_008692095.1 Etheostoma spectabile | reverse complement strand
AGTGTTTTCTGTTGGAGATGGTAAGTGTCTATGGGGTGGACTTTGGGATTTTCACTTTGTAAACCTATAACCTGCACAAAAACACAATAAAGAAAAGGGAAAAAGCCAAAAAGCATAATATGAGCACTTTAATAAACTAAAGGTAAAAACAAACATCTATTCTAATCTTTAAAATTAACTTTTTGTTATCTCAGTTCATTTGAGACCTGGACAAGCAGTATGGTGTTTTTTAAGTTTGATAATTGATTACAGTAAAACACTGACACTCTACATTTATTACAGTGGATCCATAATAGTGCACCTTCACACTGATTAAAATGTCAGCTAGTCTCACTAAAAGCAGGAGCTGCACTAATTCGACTCTCCTGTGAACTCCCTTCTGGTAAACAGGAGTAGACATAATGAAACATGCTGACAGAAGCCAGCTCACATTAGGTGCACAGAGAAGCATGGAGAGTTATTACAGTTGTATTGACAACAATGGTTGGAGTATATTTAGAGAAAATCCTCCATGAGTTACCTGCGGGTGTTAGGGGCTGGTGGTGGGAGGAGGGCCTTACCTTGGTGCCATTAGCTGGGTTGTGTACAACAGTTGTCTGGGCTTCCTGGGGGGAGGTAGGAGACACTTTACCATGCAGGGAGAAAATGGGTAGGTGGGGGTGTGGGTGCACCAGGGAAGATGCCAGGGAATACCAACGAATTCAGTGACGACAAACATACAAAACAGACACATGTGCACACACCAAAACCAGAACAGTAGCTACAGTACAGAGGCTGTAGAGCATTTATGGTGATTAAATAGATGACTGTAGATGTCAAGGCGCTCAGTGTCAGTCTGTCCCCAGCAATGTGTTCACAGGATAATTTTAGAGTCTCCAAATGCATGAAAACAGCAGTGAACAGCTAAACACACCACCAGCCAGCCAGGGTCATGACTGAGAAGGAGAGTTTCTGTGATAGACTGTATGTGCATGTAAGTAAGTGCAGATCTCATGCCCCATTCATGTCACCTGGAAGTTATTCAACAGCAATCCAATTGGAAGTTACAACGAATGTCACTATCCCAGTTCATAATCTGTTCTCACTTTAGCAGAATAGTTTGAAAAACAGTCAACCAGCTCCTTAAAAATCATTCCAGATGGTTTTCTTTTCGTGTCTCTGCAAGGAGGGACGTGTTGGTTAAACACCTCACTGTTATCAAAGAACTGGGTTACGTTTTAGGGGCAGGCAGAGGTCTAAGGCTTTGCCCTTCTGTTTTCTGAGGTTGCTGGCCTCTCTCCTTTTTGCTAAAGCTGGACCAAACAGACCTTTGGTGCGGGTCGTATGTTGTGTTCATGACCTCTGCTTTCTGTGTGTCACTTAGGCCCGAGAGTTTCAGCCATAAGGCCCTCTCACCTGCCACTGCAAACCTCATTACATGGACGCAGCCTTGCACTGTACCAAGTGAGGAGCGCTGTACAAGGTTGTTCACCACACAGAGGGTAAAAGAGTTACACAGCTAAGCAACCAATAAACAAATACCGACTAGCCGACAGAACTGCAGTTCGCCTGACACGTCCAATGCTTTCAAACTGTGTAACCACAAGGTAAAGACTTCTTGTGAAGCAAATCCAGACTGGGTCAGGAACTGCGTTCAACAACATAGTCCTTAACGGTCCGTCTGTGAACTGTTTAGCTGATTACCAGCCAAGCTAGCATAGACACACTGAGGGAGCTTAGTAGTTTCTTTCATGGAAGAAAGCGAGAATGAAACAATTTGTAAGGAGCTAGTCGACTGTGATTATATGAGGGTGCATGGCCCTAGCACAGTTTGACCTGTCTGTCACGGACAGAGGTGGTGTCAAGGGAGCTTAGTCACGCTAAGGAGATTCCTATAGTGTTTTTATTATACTTCATTTATTGCGTAAATTAAACTTCTGAATAATGACTGTGAGACTCTTTCCCCAACACAACCTTCCAAAATCGAAGGCTGCATTAAGCATGGTGACTGCATGTTTGTTTGTTTAACCACTCCTCTTCCTCAACCTTGATCCAGCCACAGACATATTCATGCTCAGATCTCCAAGTACTGCATTCTTTGGAAAACAAGCTTAGTGGAACTACATCATATATATATATATATATATATATATATATATAT
>NC_045749.1:6097963-6105360 GCF_008692095.1 Etheostoma spectabile | reverse complement strand
ATATATATATATATATATATATATATATATATGTATAGCAACTGGCGGCACAGCACTGGCTTTCATTAAGTTGAAATGTTCTTTCTTGTTGCCATATTTGAAACCTGGGAAAAGCCTTGTTTCAGTTCTATTGTATGTTGTATATACATGGCTTAATACAATTACATGTTTGAACACAGAGGCTGCATCCTCATACATTATTCCTCTGTTACCCGTCCATTCCAGCTCCTGCTTTACCCGGAAGTCCTCATCATTTACAATTCACATATTGAAGATAAATTTGTAAAATACATTCTTTTGATGCAGTAGAGGTTTAAACTTTTTTGAGCTCTGCTTTCCGAGAAATTGCCATAAACCTGTTCTTCTTAAAAAGCAAAACATCAACAAGAAGTCACTGGGACACAGCTGAACGTGATTAAAACGTTGTCTGCTTTTGTACCAAAAACATTAAAGTCATTTGTCTACCTGTCAGTGCAGTGCACTGTGTAAATATGAGTGTGCCCGCAGGAGGTCTGGGTAAAACACAAGCCGGGAGAGACACTCTAAGGCACATTCAGTCATTTAATTTTAACGTTATCAAATCCACTTCCAACATCCCAGTTTGTGTTCAGAACAGAAGCAAAGAGGCAGAGGATAAAGGCCAAGGGAGAGGAAGAAATACAGAGAGGATTTCACTAAACATGGGGGGGTGACATGACAAGATGAGGAGGAAGCAAAACTAAACATTTAAAAGATGGAAACAATGAAATTATGCCATAAAAAAGCAATGTAAGAGAAACCAAATAGAGATGAGGTACCATTGGTGCTGAAGATGACATGCTGCTGTCTTTGGTGCTGCTGCTGCTTACTACACTGTTTTTACTGTTGGTTCCCTGCGACTGGGGCAAAGAAACACAACACAAAATGACTCCTGCTGCTCCCACTGGGCCTAAACCATAAACCTGCCGATGGGAATCTCAGGTGGAAAACAGGAGTAGAGCCAATATAAATATTCAACATATCCTAAGTTTAGGATTTAAAACTGCACAATCTGGGAGTGGGGTTCGATGCTAAAGGGAAGCAAGTAGATTCAAAATAATCTTTTCTTTTGATCATCATTAACTAGCAGAATTAGATTATGTGTTCTGCTCCAACAACGATGTGAGTGTACTCGCTTCCTAACTTGTTTAATTGACGCAAATACTTTTTCTATTATAAAGCTGTGTATTGAGTGATTGAAGGGTTCTTTACTATACATTTAATGTCTACAACTTTTGCAGACATGTCACAACATTAAAAAAGTCAAATATACAGAACAGTTATTCAGCACATGCATTATTAAAACAATGAACATATTTTCAGATTGGATTTTAAGTATTTTCCCCAGCCCTTTCACACATAGGTAAATCAACATCTGCTGGGATTAAAAGAGAAATTACAAGTTTGCATCTAAAACAAGCACCATAAATCGGTGAGCCATTTCTGGCAGAAGCACAGCCAAAATATGCATAACTGAGTCAGAAAATAAGTTCATAATAATGATTACCAGTCCAAGTCTGTGCATGCAGTGAAAGGCCTTGATGACAGGTTTCTCTCTAATTGTGGAGAATAGTGTATGCGTGCGTGAAGGTATGTAAAAAAATACAATTAAAATGTATTTTTAAATTTATTACTATATATACACACCACTTCATCAGTATATTAGTCCTGAACGGTCTCTAGTTCAACTGTGTTGATTATCTGCAAGTGACCAAGACAGCCTTTTTATTTACAGGTAGAAAAAAACAATAATAATGAGGGCAGGGTACAATAAATATGCAATAATTGAAGGAGGGAAAATTATTGTATATTGATTTTTACAGTGATTAAAATGTAACCTCCTGTGATGCTCAGGGATGCTGGCAGGGTAAGTATGCCAAAATGCCTGATCTTAGACATCCGAAGAGGATAAGTAGAAGGGTGTGTGTGTGTGTGTGTGTGTGTGTGTGTGTGTGTGTGTGTGTGTGTGGTGGTGTGATTGTTGAAATGGTTTTGGTGGCGCTTATGGCGAAGGGGGAGCAGGATGGAGTTAGGAAATCCAACAGAAATCGGAACAAGACGAAAACTGTCATAGACAACGCCTCAAGCATCTTATCCCAAAATGTAAAAAAAATAAATAAACTAATGAAACAGTAAAGGGGAGGAGAGAACCAGAGGGGGGAAAAGTTTCGAAAAGACGAAGAATGAAAAATGAACAAAAACGACAGAGCCGATCTCACCATCAAACAAACACTCGAGCTGGACTTCCTTTTCTGACAGACAGCAATGGAAAGGAGGAGGAAAAAATAAGGGGTCATATGGGAAACAAGGAACTAATCAAAATAGTAAAAAGTGAAGCTGCCAGATTGGTTCTAGAAAGACGGGAAAACAAAACAGCTGCACAAGCTTACACGGGAACAACAATGAGACACTAAGGCCTCCTGCACACTGCCTGTGTGGCGTGAGCGTGGCGTTTCTGTTGCGCGTCAGTTGTGTGGCGGCTGCATGGCGTTTTCTTTGTCTTTGCACACCAGAAAACATATACACACACACACACACACACACACACACACAACCCACATAATATTACACAAACATACGTTAATATATACACACACACAAACACAAACACAACACACACACACACACACACACACACACACACACACACACACACACACACACACACACACACCACACCCACACACACACACACCTAACACACCACAGCCACACACACGTATAAATACACTGATTTGTATGTATGCAATGTCGGCAGTATTGACAACAAAATAGGCTACGGAATATTTTTATCTACATTATTATGTCAACCTACAAACTTTCAAACATAAAATGTCAGTTATTAAATGTATTCATGTCAAAATGACATATAAACATCTTTTCGTATTCTATTTTGCCTGGAAACGTTTCCAACACGTTTGCATGTTGCGTGACAAATACGCATCGGTCCTATTTCTAGCGTGCACACGTTTTCACGCCTGAGACGTGAATGTCACGCAGGCAGTGTACAGGCTCTAAGCTGTTAACATGGGAGCCCAAATAAAAATGGAAACGCCACGCAGCTGACATGCTCATGCCACGGAGTCAGTGTGCAGGAGCCCTAAGAGGACTTCAGCAGATAAACAGAATCAGCAACAAAAACAATATAGGGAGTTATTTTTTAAAGGAGAACTAAAAGATTTAAAACATTGGTTGTGCAGTTTATTTGTATAATGTTTCTGGGATCTTTTTTCTTTTTCTTTGAGGGGGTTGGGATAGTTCAGTTATTGTTTAAGTTACTGTATATGTAATAGTAATATTATTTTTGACCCTTGTTGATCATGGCACTTCACTGCATGCATTGGCGCTGGCTGTCGATCAACATAAAATGAACACCAAGACATGACGGTAGTTTAAATTGCTGTGAATCAAAGAAAAACCTGGTGGTAAAAAAACAAACAGTATTTTAAAAGCCTACTGGTCTTTACTATAATCCTTACTTTCACATTTAATCTCACATTTGTATTACCTGTGCCTTTAACGGCTAACTCATAAACATGATCAAGCCGACACTTTTTTTCTAAGATCAATCCTTTTCCCTGAGCTACAAACATTTTTAAATCACATTTGTAACAACAAAAGGAGCACCAGCACACAAAAGTAATCCAGTTAAATTAATTGCTTTTCCATATGCTCATAATAGCAAAGGTACATGCTATTAGAAAGTAGTTTGGGTGAAAGACCAAGGAGACAACAGAAGATTGAGTAAGAAAGACAGAAGCAGTAAAGTCATTAAAACCCTCATGGGTCAGAGAACTTACCTTAACACCGTCAGACTTTTTGTTTAGTAAGGTTTTGCATGCTGAAAGAAAAAGAGACAAGATGATAAGGACACTGCACAAAAAGAACAGCAGGACAAACTAAAGTCCAATAAAGGTTTATCAGGGCTGGTGTGTGTGTCCAACCTATTTCACATATAACTGTTGTATGATGGACAATCAAACCCCAAAGCATTACTTCTCCACCACTGGGGATTATCAGGCCAATTAAAGCCTATATTACTGGATGTAGAATTAGCAAACTGAAAACGGAAAAACAGATTTAAAAAAATTTAGACATTTTTCTAATTCAAATTAAAATAATGGCTTTGGAGCATGTATGTGCTCTGAGTTGCTGATTTTTTAAACCTTTTCCATTAATTTTGTGTGTTTTAATATAACTTCCACACTTATTCCACAGGACATTGTTGATTTGTATGGAAGCTAAGTTCTGCCAAGAAAAGAAAGAAGAAGAAAAAAGATTGGAAATTAGACATGATAAAGTACTGTGACAAATGTCTGACTTAATTAGCAAGTCAAAAAAAAAAAAAAAAAAAAAAAGGTCAGCAATAGTGTAAATCAAAATATGATACAAATTAAAAACTATGAGTAAAAATTACCTCACAAAAGGTCAAAATCATGAGTTAAAACTTTTAATAAAATAATTTGACCTAGTATCTTCTAATCTTGATTTACCACGAGTAATTTCTTCATGCATAATTTCATCTATTCTTCTCTTTTACTGGCAGGAATTAGCCGCCACAGATTTAACACAAACTACTTATTTGAAAACATCACAACAGCAAGACAGAAAATGTGGGGATTTAAAGGCACTAGCTCTATTTTCAGTTGTTTTATATATAAATATTATCGTTGTCTACCGCAATATACATTAAAACACTGTTTTTTACTTTGCAATGTTACTTTTAATTGAATCATATTCAAAATAACCATTCCTATTTACTTTTAATTTTGAACTTATATGTATCCATATTTATTCCTGGCAGTATATCAACAAAAACTTAACCTTTTTGTTTTTTTTTGTTTTTGGGTAAAATCCTCCTCCATATTGTTAATATTTTCTAGGAGCAGTTAAAACAATAAACACTGAAAGTGGGTAAAAACAAATAGTTTCTTTGACCCCAAAACACCAACAAAAAGTTCAGCACAGTGTCATAAAGTACACAACATAAGCAGTATGACTAATACATGATACATTGGTCCTGGTTTAGTGTTTGATCTGTAGACAATCCAACTCCCTCCTGATGGGCTCAAGGGAGCAAGTATGAATAGATGAATGAATGAATTAACAAATAAATTAATTGAAAAAAAAATGACTGAATGAGTTACTTTCTGAACATAAGGTGCTTCTATCCAAAACAACCTGTGGTAGTAATTTATTTTAGTGCAATTTAGCTAACACTTTTCCACTAACCACTAGTACTATAACGACTTTGTAAAAGTGGAAGATGGAAAAAGAAGAAGAAAAATATTCAAACTTTTGACATATATCCTGCAGGTCAAACACCAACAACTGTAATCTAACCAGTACATGTTAGTGGTTAGCCCACATGATCACACAGACACTAATATCATGTGCACCTGAACGCCTGTCAGTTATAAGCAGACTTGCACAGAAACAACACCAACACACAATGAATTATAGTCTCCAAATGCATCGCACACACACACACACACACACACACACACACACACACACACACACACACACAACAGTATAAACACTCATTTTTTTGTTAGTCATGTTCCAATGATCCTCCCTTACCTTCCATTTATAAAGTAGGAAGGAGGGCAATGAAGAAGGCAAGAAAACAGTAACTTATTTAATATCTGCATCTTAATATCTGAACTGAAAACAAAACTGAAGATGACAACTGGAAGAACAAACAACTGCCAGGCGTTTACTGTGTTTTAAAAGGCATTCTTCCAATCATTTTCACAGAGGTGGTGGGATCATGCGATGCAACAGTGGCTTATAAACATGCAGCATCTACTTAAAAGTCTTTACTTTAAAGAGATGCCAAGGAGTGCATTCCCAACAGTTCAGGACATCATCTCTTTTTAAAACCAAATTCTTCACTTTTACACTGTATACAACTCAGTAAGTGAAGAAATTTAACAATTTTAATTGAGCATCAAGAGCAATCCATCATTATCAACTTATCGGCTTAGTGTCCACTTCATCGAACCCTGATAACACCATAGTAATTCCTGTATAAATGGCCTTAAAGCAAGCAGCTTGCCCTGCCATGGTTCAGTATGCTTCATACAAACTAGTCTAGCTAAAAGGCTGCCCTCATAGAATGGGGCGAAACCAGATGAAGTTTTGGACAATGGAAGTGGTCGTGTTTGTTGGATTGTCGGTTTTAAAAATGGCAAAAAGCATGAATAATATATTTAAAACATTTAGACCTAAAAGTATACACCACCAGCATTTAGGATTTCTGTTACTGAAACTTGAAAGTTGAATAAAATTTGTCTTTTTATAGGCAAAGTAGTCATTAAGCCCAGCCAATATTTTTTTATGTATGTCAATTTCTTAATAAAAAAAAAGACTATTTAATCTCATTAATGTCGTAGTTAACTCGCAATTAATCGCAAATTCTTATCTATTCTAAATGTCCCTTGGTTTATTTTTTCTCATTTTAATGCTCTTTGGAAAAGTGGATTTTTATTGAAAACAATTCCGTTCAATTTCACACTAAAATTCACACTTGGAGCAAATAATCACTCACACAGTGTAACACTGCCTATCAATAAAAGGGTGAAAAAAAAATTTCAGACTGGACGTTCTGCGATGATAGTTTAGTTCAGAATGACAAAACACAAAGATCAATTTGGTCTTATCAATGGAACCTTTTGGCAACTTTTAAAAAGTAAACTTTCCATCCAGAATCTTATCGGCATTCATTCTGGCGTCTCACGCTCGCCATCCACTGGCGTGGTAGTTTTTCTAACATTACTAGCATGTGAAAAAGAAACTACAAAGTTTGCTAGGCCAAAAAGAACGTTAATCGTTAATTGACGCCGTTAAAATGGGTTTGTGTTAACGTCATAAATAACGCGTTTAACTGAGACCACTAAATGTTTTATGTTTGTGTAAGTTCTTAAATATTTCGAAATGCTTTATTGATATGTTGTAATTTCTTGTACTCCTTTTTATTTTATTCTATTTCATCTTAGCATTCTTGACTTTATATACAATAAATATATATAGCACTGTGTAAAATGTTTACAATGTATGCCATCCTAAAGAGGCCCATTTTGGGTGAAGCCATCTTCTCTATAAGGTTAGATACTTCCCTATAGGTGCACCTTTTCTGTTAATGGACCATCTATGATGTCATCCATGTCCATCATAAGAATCAACCCTCATATAATCTCACCAGTTTAGAAAAAAAATGACCACATGACCATACACCAAATCCTCTTTGTAATGTGTTGTATGATGATGACCCTCATGAAGGCCAAAAGCAGAAACACATTTGTCTCATAAAGTTTTTTTATGCCAATTGTGTGCACACACACACACACACACACACACACACACACACACACACA
>NC_045749.1:6093152-6097953 GCF_008692095.1 Etheostoma spectabile | reverse complement strand
ACACACACACACACACACACACACACACACACACACACAGTACATACATAGTTTTGACCTCTTTGAATTGTCAGTTTCATGAAGTGACAAAAGTATCAGACCCAGCCCCCATAAATACGCTGAAAATGTTAGAGTGGAGGTGGTTTCAGATGCTGCTTGATTATTCTAAAAACACTTTGTAGAAGCATACTGACACATTTAGGTTTTTTGTGGTTTTGTCTGTTCACACAAGTACAACGGAGCAGGCGGAAGAGAGAAGACAAAAAAATATCTAATAAAGGAATGCATTCTGTTTATACAACCATGCAGGTTGTCATACTGTAGTGTACTGGGCGCTCATACACATGCTCGGCTGGCTGTTAGCGCCAGAGCCATGCGGCGGGAAGGTTGCAGTGAGCACAGGCAGGCATAAAGTATTGTGGACAAAAAACAATTCAGAGGAAGTAAAACTGGAAGGGGTACTGAGGTTGAAGGCTGATGTGTCTATCTACAAAAGGTTACAATGTGTGTGCTGCTGAGGAAAAGATACGCAGCCTGCACAAGTTGCATTAATGCAAAGATGTGTAAACAGAGTTTTGCTAGGTGGCAGTTGCGGTAGTTGGAGGGATGTCACAAGGTCATGCTGGGTGTCAGTTAAATGGCCGTTGTGTTCGACACAGGAAATTAAATAGCCAGTCCTGGAGAGGAGCTCTGTTCATTAGAGCATCAAGACACGCAGCAGTATTGAAAGGTCAAGAGCTGAGCTTTGTTTGTGGTTTCCATTTACTTGTTTGTGTGTCTGTGTATGTGTAAGATGACCCAGTGCAACAACAACCGTTCACAAGTGGTTCATCAGTGTGCAAGCAGCAGGCAGCAGGTGGAGGGGTTCAAGCAGCCCAGGCCTCATGCCAATAGCCTGAGTACAAATTTGGCAGTGCCCGACTCCAACACCCCCTCAAGCAGACGTACCTTCCTGTGCCATTGAGGCCGTGCTGGTGGTAGCGGCAGGGCTGGTATGCTGCCGTCCCACTATTGGACAGAGAGGGATTCAATGTGGAGGCACAGGTAGGACGAGAGCCTCACTAAAGCCTTTTTGTTTTCTGGATTTCTTAGAGTATTAGTAGTATTAGACAAGAATGACAAAACATGGATTTCCTGAAGGTTTTTGGGATCAAGCAGAATTACTGAATACAAGATTTTCTCTGATACCTAACTGATTTTTCTTAGGATGAAGTGAAGCAGCAGATGGAAAATCTTCTTGGCACCAAAATACCTGTGCTGCGGAGTTATTAATCTTATTTCCGTGGACATTCCTTTGATAAACATGCCTGCAGTTAAGCAAATCAGAAGTCTGGCTTGTCTGCTTTCTTTAGATCGATATTGACCTGTAGAAAGTAGTTGGGTACAATCCACAGGAGCTGCTTTACTTACATGAAAGCATATCAACACAAGGCCAAGAGTATCAATGCATTAGCTTGCTAGGCCATCATCTAACCCACAAATTGGTTGTTCAATCAAAAGTGAACAGTGTTTTGGTGATCAAACTGCTAACGAGTAGGGAAATCCAAGCCAAACCCCTGAAGTGCAAAATCAAAACTGCAGACAAAGTTGACAAGCAAACAATAATTTGCGGCTAAGGACAGTTAGAAGAACGCCAGCGATTTGTATCATTTTGCCTCCATTAGGTATCAGATAAGGACAAAGTGATAACCAATAAAGTTCAAACTAAAAACATATCTTTTTTTAAATATTTTTTTATCAGATATAATGACGAAACAGACTTGTTTTTTTTGTCACAAAACTGAAAAGCCTGAAAAGTTTCTTTAAATCCAAGTGCTTCTCAGTACGGCTTTCTTTGAATCTCTTGATGTGTGATTAGTATCACTGACAAGCTCACCTGAAAAGTTCCTGGACACCAGCATCGTTGTGAGGATAGCTCCCTAGAGAGACACAAATTAACATAATAAGGATTTGCGCGCGTGCGGGCCTGTGTGTGTGTTTGTGTGTGTGTGTGTGTGTGTGTGTGTAAACACTCACTTTAAGTTTCCTCCTGGCGTTGAACTTGCGCAGACACTCCACAGTCTCTTGACGGTGCATCATGGAGGCCACAGTGGATCGTTGCTGTATGTATAGGAGAGGAGACAACATTATAAATACAGTAAACCTAACTTTAATGTATGCCATGTCAAAGCTTTTCCCTCCTATATCAAACTCAAATGACAAGGAGTCCTGATAAATTAACACAACATGTTTAAGCAGTCTTTCTTTAATAAATAAACCACTAATAAATAAAAGAACACTTAGAAATGTTGTAATGAGAGGATGTAATGCTTAAAACGGTAGAGAGTGAAACAATGTTGTAATATGGCGTGAACACTACACCACTGTCTTACAAGAGGGATTTCTTTTAAAGATGAGGAGTGTGACTTACGCAGATCCAGGGATGCTTGATGGCCTGGTCGGCTGTGATCCGTTTGGCAGGGTTAATTGTTAACATCTGATTGATTAGATTCTTGGCCTCGGGGGTCACTGTGTCCCACTCTGGAGAAGGAAACTGCAGAAAGAGGGGGATCAGAAAGGAAGAAGTGTTAAGAATGTAGATCACTGGTAAGCTTTCATTGAATGTTTTATCCTGGAACCACAGGTTGGAAACCAGTTGCTGAACACACACACACACACACACACACACACACACACACACACACACACACACACACACACACACACACACACACACACACACACACACACACACACACACACACACACACACACACACACACACACACACACACACACACACACACACACACACACACACACACACACACACACACACACACACTTATCTGGACAATGCATGGACATTGACAAGAAAGCGTGTTGTATATATTCTGTCTGTTTTGTATAAAACATGTTTTACCTAATTTTCTTATGTGTTGGAACATGCACAATATGTGCAATGATATATATATATATAATATATGGATTTGTAAGGATTTATCTTTCTTTGAAAGGTCATTTCAATAGTATGACACAAATAAAAAAGCATTCATTTATTCTATGTTAAAGGAAAAAGCTGAATAATTTTCAAACTGTGGTGGCCAAATCAATGCATTAAGTCTTTTAGGTGTAACAAAAGGAGTTTTCAGTTAATGTCGTTTCTCGCACCCCATTCACCTACCCCCGCTGCCCTCATCCAAGCAGCATAAAGTGCCAGCAAACATGTTTACTATTAAAATCAAACCATGTTTTCAAAAGACCTTTACTTCAAACATTAGATTGTCAGTTGTGTATTACTAACAAAAAGAAAAGAAAAATGAGAATCAAGGCATCTGCATGACAGAGATGATACTCAAGAAGCACATTATTACAAGTCATAAGACAAGTGTGCTTGTAACAGTCACTTTATATCAATGCTGACATTATGCACATTTATTAGATGTGGTTGCTTCCAATTATGGAAATTAATACGGTTATAAATTTCTATCTCTCGGAGAAGTATGACAAGATCTAATAAATAAGCGTATCACTCCCTCATATTGTATCACTTTTCACTACAGTTAGATTAAAATAAATAATTTCTGAATGACTTGAACGAAAGAATAAAGCGTGTTATTTGACAAGACCTGAATTGAACGTATCCAGTAGGGCTCATATCCAGGCTCTGTGTTTGTTTTTCCACATTCCCATAAATTATAATTGAGATTATGTATTAGATTTCAAGGTCAATCAACACAGATGGCGCTCTCTAACAAACTCTGCGGACCGTAACTCTCATCATGGATCCCGTTTGAGAAATACAGACTCAATCAGCCAACCTGGGACGAGCCTGAAAGTCCCACAAAAGAAGGGCATTGATTTAAGCTGCACTAATAAATGTTTTTATATTAATAATGGATTAATTGTCCTGTAAATTCTCAAATAGTGGTCTTCACCTCAGTGGCAGAGGAAAGCCTGCCCTTTTTCTAATTACCCTTGTTCCCCATTTACACTCAAAAACCTTCTCCATAATTACCTGTTGTCTTGAATCAGTATACTGTATATTTCCACAACACTACACTGAATTATTCCATATCATGGCCATGCCATGTTAACAGTTTCCAGGCAAATTAAACCTCTGCGCACAAACAACACACATGAATTTCATAAGTACAAATGTTGAGGAAGGCAACTACAAGAACATGAGAGGTAAGTACTCACGTCATATGCACCGGCCTTGATTTGTTGGTACAGTTTGTGTTGGTCCTCATCCCAGAAGGGAGGGTAGCCCACCAACAAGATGTACAGGATCACACCTGACACACACACAAATACACAAAATCTATATGAACATACTGTATATAAAAAGTGTGTAAAAGGCAGTTTCAGAGGCATAATTGTCCTAATAGATATTTGTGAGAACACAAACAGACAGAAACTAGATTAACTGACCACATGCCCATATGTCCACCGGCTTGCCGTACGGGTCCTTTCTCAGAACCTCTGGGGACAGATATCCTGGAGTTCCTGCAAAACCTGTGGAAACACAAACATACTTTATCTTGATTTCTCTGAAAATGGCTATTGTTATGATAATGATACACATCATTCTTTCTGATCACTGCATGGTTTGAGCTCCACATCTTCCTCTTGTCCAGTTTCGTTTTTAATGTTTAACTACATAAAACAGTTCAGTGCCATCCTCTATCTAGTGCTGTTTTGTAAGACTAATATTTACAATAATACCTTAATGTAACTTAACTATAAACACCACCTAGTTGTTTAAAATGCAACAATTTTACAAGATTGTCTTCAACACACACACACACACACACACACA
>NC_045749.1:6083594-6093142 GCF_008692095.1 Etheostoma spectabile | reverse complement strand
CACACACACACACACACACACACACAAAATTCTTTTTGACAGTTCATTAAAAAACTTTTTTCGCTTAGGACAATTTCTAAAAAAAATTAATACTTTTTCTTAAATGTATGATCTTATTGATGTATTTATCTTATACAGGAACAACAATACAGCATATTATTATTATCATATTGTACTGAAACACAAACTCTAGCGTGCTACTAATTTAATTACTTATATCCATAAGCAGTGATTAGGATTTTCCTGCTGAAGCAAACACTGCTGCTGAAAGTGAACACTGCTGAATAAATACGTACAAGGAGGTCAAATATTTAAGCTGTTAGCAGAGTGTTATTTCTTACCAAACCATGCTTGTTGGTCCCCCTGCACCTCGATAGCTAGACCAAAATCTGCAAGTTTCACAGCTGCTCCCTTCATCTTACTGGCCAGGAGCAGGTTCTCTGGCTACAACACAGAAAGATAAATAGTTCTTTAGGATTAATTATATTCACTTAGGTTGCAACTATAATCAATGTAATATCAAAAAAGGCACACAGACACATGGCAAATCATAATTTAGTTTTATATTTTTTCTTTCCCATACTCAAAAAAACCCAAAGGTCTTCAATTTTCATGTAAATAAAGAAAGACATGACCTTTAGTAAGAAAACGTTGTTAAATGTATCCTTTGACAAACTCTCTACATTTTGCATAGCACAAAATACGTTGTAGCGCAGTTGCAGTAAGAGCAAACAGGGGGAAATAAAATACATTTAATTAAGGGTAAAGAGATAACCATGTACCCTACTTTAGGAAATGTCTGCATGACTGGATGAGCTGCGGGAGCTCGATGACATCTAAAGTAGGAATGAGGCAGGATTTGGTCAAACGGGCCACAAAGGCTTCCCCAAAGCAAATACTTTAACTCAGCACAGAAGTTAACACAGCATTTTTTTACATTGTCCTTCTGATCACCAAATAATGCAAAAAGTCAGGACTTATTAAATATATTGACATATTAACTGTGATTCAGTTGCCTTAACTGCTTCAATTGTGTCTCATTACATCATAGTTCACTCAAGGAAGAGATGAGAAGAAGACGTTTTTTAAGGAAACGTGTCGGGTCAAGTGTAATTTGACGCAAGGACAGTTAATGATTATAGCTGTACAGCGGGTTTTTTCATAATATAGTGTTCCCCTTGCCATAATCTTCAGCTTTAAACTTCTACCAGGTATAAATGGGGTCTATGAACTTTTCAAATGTGGTGACCCTATCTTCCATAGTAAAAGTTCTAATTGGCAGGAATGATGTGTGTGTTTTGAGGGCAAAGTTCTTCGCGGTGGTTAGCCATCCTCATCACTTGAAATACTGACAGATAGACAGATGTCTGACACTGTCTTTGTGCTTATAGTCTATTTTTTCTCAGTTGTCAGTCTCTCCACTCCATTAAGTTATCTATTTATCCATCCATCCTTCCTACCATTTCTCCCTTATATCGGGAAGACCTAAAACAATAGGAAAGAGAGTGGAAAAGGGGAACTGCACAGGGACAGAGAGCTGGAGTGAAAGCAACAGAAGAAAAGAGAGAGACAGATATATAGATGGGAGGTGGCATAATGAGCGCTGGCGCTGCAGCAGCCGGGTGACCTCACTCAACAGTTACCATGGCAACTCAGCCTGCCACCAGCACTCAACTCTTTTCTCTCTAGTTTTCCCTGCAGCAAGTGGCCCTCCTTCTATGACAGGGAGGCAAACATATGATACGTGTGAGGTCACTTCTGGCAGCTTTATCTGCAGGAAGTTCTTGGAAAGAAAACAGATGTTGCTTTCTTTTTAAGAGGTAAGATTGGAGGGATTGTTCAAGAACCAAGAATCTTTCACAGAGAAACTGATGCCTTAAAACAGTAACAACTGATTGTTATTTTTGGCCATTTGGGGGCAGTGGCACACGCTGTAAACACAACGTTCACATTAAAAAATTTACAAAGTTGTGGTGGCTATTACTAACGTGTTAGAAAATAGTTACCTATTTACATATCCAGCAGATACGAAGCAACATTAGCATTCATTTAGATTGATCGCTAACTTTGTCTGTCATTTAGGGCTGGGCAGGTAGTCGTCAGTGGGTTTATAAGAGCTTCTCCACTGAAAACAGTTGCCTGATGCTGCTGCTGGAAACCAGGTTGATGAGAGTTTAAGTTATTGCAGGTTTAAAATGGGAAGAGTCAACTTTCACTCCACTCGTTCTCAGTTTTGAGAAATAATCTGTATTAGCTTATTCCAGCGCTTTATGGAAGCTGTCATGGAAATAATGCACTTCTGATTCTGATTTGGGCAAAAACATTTGCTACATGCAATGGCAACATAAATATGGAAATATTCCAGATGTCTTTTAGAAGAGTTTAGACAAATCTTCTCTGAATTCATACATATTTGGTATTTTTTGGAAACTTTGGGATCTCTACTAGAATGTAAAATACATGTTGGTGGGTCTGAACGCTATTTGCCTGCACAGAACGATGCAGCACAGATGCAGTTTGAAGACATATAAACGGAATTGTACATTAACGGAGCCGTCAGTGACAGGAATGCACAGTGCTGGAGCTGATGCAATGGCAATGGCAAAACAATGGCAGATTAGATTAAGGAATTGCTGTAATCACTACCTGTAAGTGCTTTTCCTTTTTGTTAAAACATGGTCTCTCATGTCCTGTAAGAGTTTTACAGAGTTCCATGATTAAGGGGGTGGGTGGGGTGGGGGATAGAGGGGTCAAGGATTATTTTTTCACTATTTATTATTTTTTATTGCAATATGCGTGTACTGTTGTCTGAATACTTTATTTGTTTAAATTTAAAAACAATAAAAAGTTATTCACAAAAAAAAAAGAATTGTACATTAACAAATAATAGTTATACCGGTTATTTGTTTCTGTCCTCATCATTGATCATCATTATCGTCTTTTTAAAACTCTTCCCTTTCTGAGTTTATTCGATATTGATATTCACTTGCAAGCTAAAGATCCATTAACGCCACTCACACACAAAACCAGATTGTTCATTATCCAATTAGGTTTGTCTACTTTCCCTACAGTAATGGTTTCACCTTGCTTTGTCACATAAAAGTAATAGACCAGATTGTTAAGTACACTAATAAAGGTGGCAATAAAAAAAAGCATCTTGGCGTGCTTTGCTGTCTCCATTCACCTAATTATTATTACACACAGATGAGGAGGTCAATGTGCTGTTGGTTTCTGTTAGGAGTGAACAGACTGTCTGCGAGGGAAATCGTCACTTTCCGTCATCTCATCCACCAACCTGCTATTAATAGCAGCTGGTCTGCTTTCGTCACTCCTCAGCAGTGCAGGAGGGGAGATAGAGAGAGGGAAAGAGAGTACAACAAAAGGAAATAAAAAAGAGGGGGGTAATGGGAAAAGGGGAGGGGTACGACGTAGGGGAAGAGGGGAATGGAGAAAGCAGGTGGAAAGGAGGGAAGGATGATGCTCTCTCCTTCAGTTGTTCTCAACGTCACACTGACGTCTGTGTGAGTGTGTTAATAGTAGAACAACTAGAGAATATTCACCACTGGTATATGACAACTCACCTTGAGGTCCCTGTGCACAATGTCATGCTGGTGGATGTGACTGACACTCTCCAGGATCTGATTGATACAGTGGCTGCAGGAGACAAGAATGAGAAACAAAGAAGACATCTGTCAATTCCCAACAGCTCAATTAGATGTCAATTGAGTTCAGACTGAAGAAGAGTAAAAACGCGTTGTCATCATTGGTACTTTATGTACATTTTGAATGGTGAATTCATAGGACATGGAAGGTAAAGCAAATAAGAGTCTCTCTGAAATCCAACAAAATAAATACAAGCAAATGTATGCTCAAATGTGGCCAGCAAGGTCAAAAAGACTGAGATGAATTATGAACTGGGAAGAGAAAACATGCTGAGACACAAGAAAGACAAAGAAAGAGGACAAATTAACAAGTGCGGGGGCTGCGTCTGACCATTTCGGTGACTATCCGAAACAGACAATGTGACACTCACACCCACTTCACGCCCTGATTGGCTTGTGTGGTGCATTTTTATGTGTATAAATGTGTGTAAGAAAGTGGAGGGGGCAGTGTGTGTGTTGTTGAGGCAGGAGGGAGGGGGTCCTAATCTTATGTATCAACAATTTTGCTGATCTGATGAGCAGTTAAAAAAAATATATATTTTGTTTAAAGTAAATTCAGTTGAAAGTGAATTGATTACTAGAGGTGAAGTCAGGGTCAGAAACAGGAGGGTGCCCAAAGATAGTTTTTGGGAGAGTGCTGTCCTCTCTCAAAGAGACAGAATCAAAAGAAATGTTCCTGACATGCCCAAAATGCTTCATCTTGATTCCATATGCGAGTCTCCTCCACATTTCAACAGCTAATACATTGTAGTGCCCATCAGACTATTTTTCTGCTGCCCTTACTCACTTTATCATCGTACACCCCCACACGGTTTCTCTCTTGCCCTTTCTCAAATACTCTTCACCTTATATTGCCTTTTCCTTCTTCTTTTCTATATACTTTCTAACTCAAATTGAGCCTTTGTTGTAAAACCTGTACAGATTGATATCAGAAGATAACTAATCCCAAACGTAATTGTCCATTCTATAGACTACTTGTTCCTAAATCCTTTCTCCCAGCCTCCCTTTAGTAGATACAAATATTTTCATATAAAATTGTGGTCACCACTACATATTGTCTTGCCTTTGTTTTGGTAGTTGTAGGTGGAGATTCATCGTCTGCTTTATGTTTACCAGGCAGTCCTTTTACAAACTTGCCCATGATTTGCTAGCCGTGTAGCAGAACCTAGCATCATTTTATGTAAGTGCATTTTGCAATGCCACCAAAATCTGCTAGAGCATTAGATAAGGTTTAGCCTGCATACTCCAGGCAAGTTATGTGCTGCAGTGCAAAAACCAACTGCAAAGTCTGACAACAGGCCCTAAATAATGTTTCAAAACCTAGGACAGCTTTGTCATTATTTATTAATGGAATTAGATTTAAAAGCCCTGAGTCACACTGTCAAAAATAAAAAAAACCTCAAGAGAACTGCCATAGACCGCAAGCATGGCTTCTGCTACTAAAGCACAAAGAACATTAACACATATTTAAATGGTAAAGCATTTTATGCTATCATAACCCAACATCACTTCTTTTAGCCTAGAATTTTACCACCAAAACATACTAGTGACAAAAAGCATTCACTATATAACATGTTCACACGTTAGCATGAAGAGATACTGTACCTGGCATCCGCCTCGCTGTAATACTCTCTAGCAACAATGTCCTCAAACAGCTCTCCTCCAGTGACACTGCAGACAGACACACAGACAAAACAGATAACAGGTTATTTCTCTTTCTGTTCACAAAAACAACTGAAACAAATGAAAATTGCTATTACAAATGGGAAAAAAATGCTAGTTTGGCATTTTTTCATCCGGCATTTTGTTTTGGAGGACCAGTGTGGAGGTTTCAGATTACCCCTCTCCTCGCCTCTCCCTTTCCAAGCTTGTAGTAGAACCTATGGTGTGCTTCAGGTAACGTAAACATTGGAAAGGCCATCTCTAAGTGCTTGGTTTGTCTGTTGTGGGCTACTGTAGAAACATGGTCATGCAACATGCTGAGTTCTGTGGAAGAGAGGCGCTCCCAAGTAGATATGAAGGGCTCATTTAAAGCTTCTTAGTTTCAAGTGATTATAAACTACTGAAAACATAATGATTATTATATTCTATTAGATCCTTCTAAATCCTCCACACTGGTCCTTTCATTTCTGTTGATGTTGTGGTGACATGTCCTCATAGATCCAACATGTTCTGTGTCCATGTGTAGAATGTGCTCTAGTGGTGCTTTAAGAGGCCACTTAACTGGTTTCTTATAATTCCACCATCAAAACTTGCACGTCTGGTTTTGTTGCACCTCATACACAAAACGGATGGATTGTTTCACCAAAGTAAACAGAAGTTTGACATAAAACTTTGAGCAAAGCCTATTTAGCACAGTTTTTTAACCTGAACAATTACATGTGGAATTCTACCCAACACAATCTGATAGTGTTATATCACATGTCAATTAGTGAAACAATTTCAGAGATAAATGTGTGGAAAGATGACGGTACCTGTAAGGTAACTTGGCTGCAACTTAAATCAGAAAATACTTTTTTTTTTAAATATCTTTATATTTAACAAATACAGTCTAAACATTTCCATGAGAGGCTATAGTGCATGTTACACAAGTGGCACATACTATGAAAAAGGAAGCTTGCCCCTCTCAACTCTTTCAATAATCTTTATTTGTGGGCTAAACATGGTGAGCTGTGAGAGTACAGTGAATGTACATTACATATCTGAAAAACATGTTAACAAATTACCGCAGGGAAGTTGCAGTCACAAACTGTCATTATTAAACACCTTAGTGCAATTACTACTAATATAGGGTAAAAATAAGAGCTTTCTATCATGGCAGCTCAGCGTAAAAGGTGATATGATGTAAAGCAATTGAAGCAATTCATACTGGAGCAATACTCTGGGTCGAACCTGTGACGTGTGTGTGTGTGTGTGTGAGTGTGTGTGTGTCTCAATGGGATTTACTTACAGGTCAAAGACAAGGTAATGGAACCCTTCCTCGGAGATGCTGTCATGGAGTCGTACTAGTGACGGAGAAAGAAACAGAGACAGAGAGACTTCAATTAGAAATCAGTTCATTAGGTCAGACGTCCTTATGGGACCTCTTGATGCGCTTTAATTAGTTTTACCAATTATTGAATAAGGACAGGTGAAGCAAAAGCAACATATAATTGTGCTGATGTTCATGATTCAAATAATTTACTTATGTGTTACTTAAATAAACAAAAATACTTATGTTGTGCTGCTGTAAATACCGTGTGACAATTGTCTTAAGCTTGTTAATGAGGAAAACCTACATTGTATTTTGTGTATTTTGTAACCTTTAAATGATAACTTATTGTTGATGTGACGCTCATTGATCATACTTCATTGATCACTGGCCAGTGGTAACAAAGCACAAGAACCACACATGCACCTCAGCATAATACTATTATGGTATTTTATTACACAATCATAACAAACACACACAGGGTTAAGTGATACATGGTCCTCTGAGGATACTGGTTTTCCAGCAGCACAGATTTCCCTGCCAAACTGAAATTATCCATCCAGGGCGCAACAGCAGGTTTTCTAAAGCCTGAGTGCCACCAGGAATCAGGATGACAAAGTTGACAGAATGGTTGCCATATTTTAATCATTTATAATTAATGTGATACTGATAATTTCCTTTTAGGTTGTATCTCTGTTAAAGAAACACAAAAACATGTATGAAACATCAATCAGCATATTTTTTTTCATACATTCTCATACAGGAGAAATTGTTGCCAACAAAGAAAACTTTAACCAACAGCTTTGTTTAACCAGCAGCTCAGGGTGTTCTGTTAGATATAAAAACCTGTTTGTGTCACGCTGTGTGAAGGTGCTTTAAATTACGCCTGAAAATGTTAAATATTACGCTCTTCTTGCTTCAGATGGCTTATAGTCAGAGAATAGAAAACTTGACAAGGTCTCCCCTTGAGAATAGGATAAGAAAAGAGCAGCCGGGGGAGGAAAAGAAAGGAAGAATAGATGATGATGAAGCAGGAATCATGTGGGACAGAGAAGAAAGAGAAAATATATGAAACCATACCGATAATGCTGGTATCTTACTCTGAGAGAGAGAAATTGTGTGTGTGTGTATGTGTGTGTGTGTGTGTGTGTGTGTGTGTGTGTGTGTAGATAGATAAATAGATAGATAGATAGATACTTTATTCATCCCAAGGGAAATTTTTGATGTGTGTATGTGTATGTGTGTGTGTGTGTGTGTGTGTGTGTGTGTGTGTGTGTGTGTGTGTGTGTGTGTGTGTGTGTGTGTGTGTGTGTGTGTGTGTGTGCAGCCCGCACTGGGCAGAACACAATTGTATGATAAGACACTTGTCAGTTCTGCCACAAAGTTACTTTGTCATTTCTTTCTTTCTCAAGGGGCCACTGCCTATTGTCTGGATTAATTTCAGAAGTAAAAGATATTGTGAAACTCAAATCTTAGATACACTTGTATGAGACTAACACGGATGATGATTAACACAGATGTACGATATTTAAAGATATTTACAGCCTTGTGTCTACCTGACAATCTATTGCAACAGGGACATTTTGGCATATTGGCAGTATGAAATGCACCCATGGTGGTGCAGACAACTATGAATGAATTACTTTGATATTAGTATAATATTATAAAAAGTATTTTCTTCCTTGATGTCTCAGCAGATTAATGCACAATAGACATATAATAATAATAATAATATCCTTAGAAAGTGTAAGCCACACTGAATCTAAAAATGAGTGTATCACAGTTATGACTCAGAGAACGAGTGAGAGTTTTGACGCAAATTGCAGTTTTAATGGTTTTAAAGTACCTTAACTGCCTCCACGAGCTGTGTGTCACAGCTACTACTACGACTGGAAACCCCATGCTTTCTACTTCTTTTCCCATTGTTCTGAATTAACACAGCCATTCCACTAATCCACTTAACTCTCAAAAATGACTCACCTATGTTTGAATGTTTCAGCAGACGACAGATTCTTGCCTCCCTCTCCAGTTTCTGGTGATCTGAGGACAGAAAAGAGATAGAGGAAACAGTCAGGACACAATTGTTTTACCAGGAAGAAAAGCAAGATACTTTGTTTTTACCCAACATGTGAGCTACAGTGCCCCAAACACAAGGGAAAAAAACGTTTTAGGAAACCCACTGAGAGAGTGGAGACAGAACAACACAAAGCCAACATAAAGGAACACTACAACAAGGGTTAAAAAAAAACATGTTCTAAATCTGAAAGCAGTTGATGTTGTTTAATATCACTTTTGCAACTTGCATTCTGGAAACATTTTCTACATGCGTTTAACAGATGTAGTGCTAATAAATAAATTATTTGTTTAGTTTTTTTCTAAAGCAAAGATTTTTGCAACCGCTAAAATTTGATATGTATATATTGCTGGGAAGGATTTCAGAAACACCTGCACTAGTCATGTGGTTTGATTAAACATTTTCTTTTAACTGTGCCACTGTAACACATAAACACACTTTATTCCCTTTCTCTTCAATCTCTTCTGCTCTTCCTACTTCATTCAGAGCAATGATTTTCCTGTAAAGCTGCCTTTTTATGACAAACATCAAATAGACTAGAGCTGGAGAGGATAACAGGGACAGGATGTCAGAAAGGTAAGACACACGGCGAACCAGACAAGCTAAGAGGCCAAGACAGTGGCTGTCAACTAATATGAGCTTGCACAAGTGGACAGACAGCTTTACACACACCAACACACACACAAACACACACACAAGCTTTTTGCACTTAGTGAAATTAGTCATGTGGGTTCGGCCTTGATATAATCAGTGTCCAGTGAATGATTCTAATGGCAAGGGGAGGATGTCCGTGTGTGTGCGTGTGTGTGTGTGTGCATGTGCGTGTGTGTGTGTGTGTGTG
>NC_045749.1:6073443-6083584 GCF_008692095.1 Etheostoma spectabile | reverse complement strand
TGTGTGTGTGTGTGTGTGTGTGTGTGTGTGTGTGTAGGACAGATACAGTAGATAGATCCAACTGATGACATCTCCTGATGCCGAGTGTCAGAGGTCAAGTTTATACTGGACACTTCTGCCATCTACCAGCTGCTGGTCTAAGGGGACAGATGGGCTGCCTCAATGGACACATGTGCGTTTAATTATTTGGTGTGTGTGTGTGTGTCAGAGGGGGAGAGACACTGAAAATCCCTAATCCCATCCCATCTAAAACAGTGTCAGTATCTGTTAGTGTTGCAACTAGTAATAATCTTCCATATATACCTATAACCATTTCTAGCCATTGGGGAACCATAGGCAGGCTGGGGGAACTCATATAATTGTTAAAAAACCTCATAAAGTGAAATTTTTATGCCATGGGATCTTTAAATGCAAATGGGAATGGAGGTTAACACATGGTATCCTAATTGTTAGCAATTCTAGAGGCAAAGCCATCAATCACTTCAAGGTCTACAGAAATGGTCAAAACCAGAAATCCCACACTTGAAGAGAAACCTAATGGAGTTATACGTATGAAAAAAGGTTAGAGAAGGCTTCAGTTTCTAGAAAAAACACTGGCATGAAAAGGAACTACTTCCTTCCTTCACAACAAACACTGAGCGGCCCTTATAGGCAGAGAAAAATGTTAAACTACCATGTATATTTGTGATTTGTGCTCTTGTGTGCATTCAAATCCTTTAAAACATGTCAATTAAATTACACTTCTGTATTTAACATGTCACTGATTATACTGAGGCAGTGATAATAATCTTCTGTAATAATGAAATACTTTTTATCTAATAGTATTGTCATAGTCGAAAGCTATCATTACAAGCATGTAGCTATATCTGAATCTTAGTTAGACAAAGTTAATATTTATCAAAAATCTCAATCTGCTGTTTCTGAACTGTTGTGTTCACGATTGTTTTAGTAGTCTTGAGAGAATTGGCAAAGGGAAGAGATGTTGATTAGCTCTGAAATGATTAGTGGCGAAAAGGTTGGTGCATTGATTTCCTATTAAATCCTTCACCACCAACTAGCTCTTGCAGGAAAACCCAGGGAGAGCTGTGCTGTGCTATGCCAAGTGTGAGCCCAAACCTCTGACCCACGGGGCTAAGCCAATCAGATGTAGTATTTATTCTGCATGTGTAGGCCAATCCTGTTCAGTTCAATATCCGGCATGGTTTTGTTAGAACCTTGCACGCACGCACACACACGCAAGCACGCACGCACGCACGCACGCTGGCACTGACGCACACATGCACGCACGCACGCTCGCACGCACGCACGCTTATACACAAGTTATAAAGTATGTGGCTACAGGGTGAGTAAAGCTCGCGCTCTAAATTCCAAACCAAAACAGCGTTTGGGACATTAATTGAGAAGTGACCAATTCACAACACAAGGTAAAAGCATTCAAACAATTTTAAAAGTAAAATAATTTTGTTAAATAACCTAATTTCACCATGGTAGATAGATCACATTATCCCTGTGGTGGGCTACAGCTGTAAATAAATGTGTAACTTTCGTTGGTAACTTTTCTTTCAGTTTCTTTGTAGGGTTTAAAGTGAAAGAGTCAAACTCATTGCCTGCCTTTACCATCCCCACCCACATACACACACCCCTTGCACAGCTTTCTGGATCATAGGGTCTGCTCCAAAAAAGTACACAGCACTTGGCCCAATTGGATTGAGTGACGGCGTTGCACATCATCATATCCATTTATCCATCCAGCCCTCATCTAGAAGCTCTGAACAGACTGGAGCAGCGGATGAATGGGTGGATGGATAGATTGCTTCTTTCAGCCCACATCCACTGTTTGAAAAATGATCCATACCCCCTTCCTTCATGTACATCAATTAAATTCTGCCTGCAGGGAAAGAGACAGACAATAATTTACGATAAATGCCAACTAACGGAGCACAGAGAGTAAATACACAAACAGCCCCAAAACACTTTGACATTGATATTTTTCTTTTTGTTGACAAGTGGTCATTGTTGTGGCCTTTTTGCTCTGCAAGGCCTGCAGTTTTTATTGCTGAATTTGGCATTCATGTAGCCATTAACACACATGGCGTCTTTTTCTACACTTAGTAGTACCAAACTTCCTGTCAACTAGATATATTTCAACCCCAAAAAAGCCTGACCATATACTAAGTACTTCAAAAGAATAGAAAACATTTCATAACTTGGCAATAATACACTACTGGATTTTATCAGTAGAAGCAAAACCTAAATTTACAGTATGTGGGCCCTATCTTGTACCGGGCGCAGCGCAAAACCCGACGCAAGTGGCTTTGCTAGTTTAAGACCGACGCAGTTGTCAGTTTCCCATCCAGCGCCCACATCGTTTGAATAGCAAATGCACCTGTGCCCATCTGTGTGCCCGCTGGCCTTACAGGGAGGTGTGTTCAGGTGCATTCTTGGCGTATTGCTATTTTGAGGCAGCGGAAAGTGATCGCACCACTGACCAACATAAACCTGGTCTAAAGTTAATATTGCAGCATTTCATTGCTTTTTTTAACAGTGAATTATTCAAAATGCTACATCCCTGGACATTAAAAAAAATAAAAATAATAATAATAAATAAAATATGTATCTAAGCAGCAAATCTACCATCATAATAGCAATGTGCCATGGTACAAATGCGCCTGGTTATTAAAGGGAATGGGAGATGACACTCTGTTTGGTTTATTGCATGTTAAGCCCAAAACACACCTATGAATTAATTGAGACACTAAGTCATACACACCCTAAACGCACCTGTGCCAGTGTTATAACTACCATAGTTATACTATAGCCATTACCAGGCTTTAAATAGTTAATATGTCAGTCTGCTGCTCCGTCAAAGTCCTCCAGGGATTGTCAGAGAACAAGCTGTGTCAACGAAAGACCATTGTCGGTACAGTTTTCCATCTTCTGATTGGAGCTGACCTGGCAACCTGCACAGTAAGCATAGCAGGATATTAGCATGATGAGTCGCTGATTAGACACACAACTACCAGTCACAGAACAGCTTCTCTATTTGAAAGAACTTCATCATGATTATCTATGTGCATTTCAGTGGCTAAAGTGTGTGTGTGCGTGTGTGTGTGTATGCTGTTGTTCACATTGTTTTCTTTGGAACAAAGCACTTAAATAACCTAGTAATTACATTTAAAGCCTTTAGCGACTTTCCAGACATCAATGAAGACTAAAAGCATGGCTCTCAGCTTTGTTTCCTTACTGCCCCCCCCACCCCCCCGCCCCACTCACACGGAAGGGCGCACACACACACACACACACACCCCACACACACACCACACCCCACACACACCCACACACCCACACACACACACACACCCACACACACACCAACCAAAAAACAAAAGCCACCCAAACACACACACACACACACATTCTGATTCCATGATTTCTTCTGAGAACCAAATGCTACTCAATGAACCTGGGCGTGTCTCTGACCAGAGCTTAAACATTGTCCAAAGGCAAAAGAAAGTTAAATCAGATCCAATTATACATTACTGAAGCGGCAACATACAAAAATAAGTTATCAGCAAAAAGCTCATCACAACTTCTCAGAGCCAAAGGTGACGCCCTCTAATCGCTTGCCAAAGACCACCCCCCCCCCACCCAAAAAATTAAAGATATTATTTTCACAATCGTATAGGACAAAGAAAAGTAGAACATCTTCACATTTTTGAAGCTAGAATCAGCAAATGTTTGGCATTTGGCTTGATAAATGCATTAAAACTAAAGATTCCCTGGTTAAAGGCTCTAAAATTGATTTCCTCCTCATTTTATATTTTTGTGATTTAAATCGTAATTTTTTTTTACTGCTGGCCAGACAAATGTAGTACTTTTCTGAGCTACTTGAGCTCAAGTATGTGGAGATTGGCAGTTCTTATCATGTTTGACATTATATAGACAAATTCATTGACTGATTAATCAAAAAGCATTAGATTAATCCATATCTTTTAAAATATAAATATACGTTGCATTTCATCTCAGTATCAGTGTTTAAATCAGTATCAGTGGGAAATTTATTTTATGTTCTTATCCCAAGAAAAGGAAGAAAATGAATGGAAATTTATTAGAAACAAGTGTGTGTGTGTGAGCATCTTGAAGACATTACCTCAAGAGAACTACAGCAAGACAGAGCTAGTTAAACACAGGAGGGTTATGTCTTCCTATCTGAGGAGGTATGACAGGATTAAAGGAAGACCAAGTGATGAGATAAATAAATGACTGACAGATACAGACCAACAGACAGTGACTTTGGGTCAGTGTGGCCCAGAGCAGACAAGACTATAAATAGATCCAATCCTCCTCCGGCTTACAGCCCTGAATAAAAGTGACCTGGCCCGCCCTGCATCACCAAGCAGAGAGGAAGAGACACAATGAGACAGAAAGTAAGAGGCAGCGAAACAGAAACAGAGAAAGCTGACAGATGGAGGCATACAGAGAAACAAGAATTGCGAAGGCGAGTTTCTGACACTGATCATTTCCACCTCCTGTCACAGCTTCCTCCATCAACAAGTGCCTCCAGTCAGGCGTCTCGCCACTGTGAGGGGTCAGTCTGGTGTCAGTGGGCCAATGCTGAGGCTCTATTCGCCTACTCAAAGCCAACAGCATAATGATTTAAAAAAAACACAACAAGGATAGGTCTGGAGGAGATGAATTATTATATCCTGGTACTGACCACCCCACCGCACACCTTGACACTATGGGTGCAAAGGCTTTCAGCTCCACTGTTGCCAGGCTGAGGAACTCCTGACCCCACACGTATGTTAGACTGACACCATATTATCATTCAAATCCCACTTCAAAACCTTCCTGTTTAAACTTGCTTACTTACTATAACTTACAATTTATACAACTGTATCTTTCCATAACAATATTGTTTTAACTTGTGTCACATATGTCTCTTCCATCGTGTTTTCTCTGTCTTTGCCTGTCTAGCTGTTTTATCTATATGAGCATGTTTTTATCTAACTAGTGCAGTGCCAGTTCAAATCATGCCTGATTGGAATGTGCTGATTGCTTGGCCCCCTGTACCGCAGCGCGTAGCTTTCTCCAGAACTACTGTACTCTGAAATAACTTACAGAGGGACCACAAAGCCCTTCAAATGCAACTAACTGCATACTACTGCCTTACTGTGTACTTGTAACTCAGAGGAAAACATTGTCCAACTACATTTACCTGACAGCACGTTGCAGATTCAGATTCTACTCATAAAATTTTAACAAAAAAATATGATGCATTATTATTTCTTGAACTATCCAGCATTCCGATAATGCCTCTCTTTGCGTGCATCTCTTTCTGTCTGTCCGTTTGTCAGTCTCTGTGTGCCTGATCGCCTGTCTTGCTCGAGACACAGCTGAGAAGTTAATCACTAAAAATCTGGGTATTTTATTTTGGATTTTGTTTTATTTTGTAAAGTATTCGGCGGAAAAGCTCCCAGTTTCCTGCTCTCTCGCTCTCTCTCTCTGTGCTCATCCTCAATACCCCTTACACATTAGAGCACTTGGCTACATACCGGTGTCTTTAGATGAACCTGCTTCCCCTCATGATTATTTCAGTTCATAGCATGCAGTGATGCAGAGATTAAACAGATTTCATTACTTTCAATGTGAACAGTGGCCTCATTTATAAACGTGGCGTACGCACAAAAGAAGACGTACACCGCTTTCTACGCAAGAATTGGGATTTATAAAAAGTAGTGCTGTCAAACAAATAAAATATTTAGTTGTCATTAATCACATTAATGTCATAGTTAACTCGCAATTAATCAAACATTTGTATATATTCTAAATGTCCATTGATTTCTTTTTGTCACTTTTTTTTCTCATTTTAATGCTCTTATCAACATGAAAAAAGGGGATTGGCTTGCTTTTTGCAAATGTTTTTCTATTGAAAAACAATATTGGCATATAGCCTGTAGTGTTCGATTGTACATCTAACTCGGTTGGAGCAGTCATTTACACTTGGTGCAAATAATCTCTCACAAAATGTAACACTCTCCATCAATAAAAGGGTGAAAAAATACTTTGACAATTTAGCAATCAAGAGAGCAAGAGAATTAGCATCAGCTGTGTGCTTGGCCATCAAGTGGTATTTCTGACTGGACGTGCTCCGATGATAGCTCAGTTCACAACGACAAAACACACAGATCACTTCGGTCTTGTCATTGGAACCATTTGGTCAATTTTAAAAAGTAAACTTTTCTTTCAGAATCTTATTGGCATCCATTTCGGTGTCTCACGCTCGCCATCCACTCAAAACGTAACATTACTACTCTTTGGCCGGCTCGCAAACCCAAACAAGTGTGTGTGGCGTGCCTGTTGTTTTATTTCCGGTCTAGCTAGATCTGGTGTGGTGGCGCTGTTGTAGTTTTTCTAACATTGCTAGTTGTTGCAACAGCATGTGAAAAAAAACTGCAATGTTTGCTAGGCCAAAAAGAATATTAATCTTGAAAAAAAATGATGCTATTAAAATGAGTTTTGCGTTATTAACGCCGTGAATAGCGCATTTAACTGACAGCACTAATAAAAAGCAAACTTGACAGGAAAATACACACAGAAATGGGTGAAATGAGAAAAGGCGACACCAACGGCAGATGAAACACGTGATGAAACACGTGAAACTGTGTGAATCTGAGACCATTATGTAAAACAAATAAAAGTAATCCCTTTATTGATGATAGGGTAACCGGTAAACTTATTTTAGAAGAAATCCCCGTAACCTAAACCTTTGGATTTCCCACTGTTCTGAATGCTTCTTGATGGTAGAAAGCTCTGCTGTATTACATTACGCAATGCTGAATCAGTGCTGTCATCTTTTATTGAAAATTAATTACCATGTGAACTAATTGAGGACAACTATTTCCACCACCCCCTCAATATTACATATTTTTTTTAATAATCAACCATCATTTGTTTGTGGTGGCCATATTTGAATACCAGCTTTAACTGAAGGATTCTAGGTATGACAGCAGTGTTTTTAATCCTGCAAGTCCATATTGCATTTGCCTGTAGGCACGTTAAAAAAATTGCGATGAGAATGAGAATCAAATTAGTACTAAGAATAGATCTGGAGGCAAATAATGGCACCTTTATTCCAGCACATAAATAACACTGCCCGTGTTCCCGGCCTTGATGTGTCAGAGTGCAGCCTTGATCCTCGCTTAGTGATAACTAATCACTGATGAGAAGCTGTTTCAAGGGAGTCATGCTTCCACCCTGACAATGACCAGCTCTGAGAGTTGATCAAACACACACACACACACACAAACACTTATCTCTTGGTTAATCCCAGAGAAAGGATAATGGCCTCCATTGTGTGTTGATGCTGCCAGTCTTTTTTGTAAGACCTAAAGTGACACGTGAACACACATCCAGCGTACACCACAAATCTAACCCAACCAGTTAAGCTGAGTAAAGAGTGACAGCTGACGAGGATCAAGTCTGACAGCTAAGCAGTGAATTGTACAGTCTGTATGAGTTAGTCCTCCTCAAAAGCAAATAATTACATTGTTTTACAAGTTTGCTCTATCATTCCTATTATAAGCAACCACAACAACAAAAACTTGTAAAACAAGTCCTGTTTGTTGTATATGTAAATATTAACCCTAACATACCGGATGAGATGTATGGACTTGACACAGTGCAGGCTTACAATGCTTTGTGTAAGCAATGAGCTTAAAAAAGATTAGGACCTAAATAAAGTGTATCCGGGCATTTTTTAACAGAAAATGTAATGACTTTTAAGACCTTTTTAAGTCCTCTAAAAGGAAAATTTGAGACTTTACCACAACAACCAAAAACAGGAAGAAGTTCAGTGCGACAAAACTGTCACTGCCCGATGTGAGTCGAGTACAGATGTGAGTTGCGCATATTGTACTTGATACTGATGTTGGTAGAAGATTCTTCTCACAACACTGTAAGAATACTAACAAAATAATTTGTCAATTTTTTCAACATGACATCATTAGTACACCCTCCTCTTTATCGCATTGGTCCAGCTTTGTTGGAGATATGATTGGGGGACAAGGCTTGGCTTCTGCCGCAGAAGTTATTTTTCTGACTAATGAAGTCAAAGAGATTTCTTTTAAAATGCTTCATAGGTTTTACCCAACCAACCAATATTTATAGAAGCTTAAAAAAGACATGAATGTAAACTGTACATTCTGTGGGAATCAAACAGAAACTCTTGTGTGATTATTTTAGTTATGCCCTCATACTAAATTACTTTGGAGTAAACTGTCTTGCTACTTAGTTGATCTTACCCTGAATTCTCCTCATGCTGGGAAAATGAACTTTTTGGTTTCATTAACTATGACACAAATCTCACCTCTCAATTGTATTTAATTAACCTGATTTTAATTTTGACCAAATTTTACATCCATAAGTCCAAATTCCAAAATAAAACACCTGACTTAATAGAGCTGTCCATTCACAATAAACACTATATTTCTACTATATCCTGTTTCAGTAATAAGAAGGCTTTTAGAACACACACACACACACACACACACACACACACACTATTTGTACTTTTCAAATACTTTATGTGAATTGGGTTGTTCTTTCTTTTTAATATTATATAATTTTTTGTATCTCCCATGGCGTACTTGACCTGTTTATATTGTATACACTTGTGGTTGTACTTGTTTGTTAACCTTTAAAAAAATAAAAAATAAAAAGAATTCTCATTACAAACATCAATAGAAGACGGAAATCATTTCAAAACCATTTTAGCTATCTATGATTGTTTGATTGCTAACGTTAGCTCAAAACACCATTCAAGTGACAGCCTTTGTTGTGTTTGAACTTATAGCCAGCAAGCTTCGTTATGTAAGTCAATTTTTATTGAATTCACATTGTAGAAGTCTTGTTAGCAGGTTCTTATAGGCTACTTGTTGCAAAGCAATGCAGGCGCAACTCACATCTGCACTCGTCTCACATCGGGCAGTGACGACACAGAACGGTGTCAACAAACAAACATCAATGCAACGCAGTCATTAATCCCTTACTCGTCAGTCACCTATGGAATGATGCAGGTTGCACCCACATAGATGGAAGTGCTGCCCCCCAGATGGTGTGATGGTGTAATTGCAGTTGAAAAGGATGACGAGTCGGACTCGGACCCACGTGAAAGACCTCATCGTAAATTCCAGACTAAGATTTTCAGACCTTAACAATCGAAAAATGTATTTAAGACTTTTTAAGGACCCACGGGGACCCTGAAATAAAGATTAGCAGTTTACCTGCTAGGATGGGACACAATGACAGATACAAAAAGTAATTTTTCATTTTACGGCAAGTACTGGATTAATTAAATACATACCAACTTAAATATAAAATGCATCTAATTTTAGCCAATTAAGGAGATAAATATGATGCAAGTTACTATTTTGTAGTAAAATATGATCCTAGTCCTGGATCATTGGAAAAAAGTGCTGACATCAAACACCCTGTTATTGTGGCAGCTTATTTTGGAATTATAATCCACTGGTGATCAAGTAGAAGTTGTGCTTCATTCCACTAAAGCCTTCACAAAACCTGCGTCACCCACACCGGCACAAGAGTGAGTCAAGGCAGCAGGCCCCAAATATAATAACTGAGAAGACTTTTATTATGAACTAATGTTTTGATTGTAACCTTAGAAGCCGACACAAACCCACCAACTGCAGTGGTAGTGTGCCAATCAACAAAAGTACACACTTTTACCAAATGATGTAACCGCACGCCACACTCCATTGGACAATTTTATAGGGATGCTTCAAATTGTTCTAAGAGCTGAAGAGCAGCTTTCAGCAGAGATTATCAAATGATTTTAACTTGGCTAAGAGCCTGCAGGCAGATGTCAATTGTTAAGGTGAAAAACCTGACAGACCATACTGACGCGTTACGGCATAGAAAAGAGGAATAACAATATGTGTGGCTGGTCAAACCTCCTCTTCTTGGGAAAATAGTGGTCTTTTGCAAATAAACCTTAATGTAAATGGAGATTATGGCAACAAAGGGTGAACAAATATTTACAAAGATCACCGTATGTGTGAATATACTTGCATATTATGGCAAGGCTAATCAAGGCAGCTTTATTTGTATAGCACATTTCAGC
>NC_045749.1:6073124-6073433 GCF_008692095.1 Etheostoma spectabile | reverse complement strand
AATTCAAAGTGCTTTACACAAAAACAGTTAAAAGCAGTTAAAAAATAAACACAAATAAAACACAAGAATAAAAGTTACAGTGCAGTATAACAAATTAAACATTAAATAAATGAACAACCATTTAAAGAATGGCAACATCAAAAAGATTTGCCATGTTTAAAAGAACTGAGAGTAGCAACGGATCTGCAGGTTTCTGGAAGTTTGTTCGAGATATGGGGAGCATAGAAACTGAACGCTGCTTCCCCCGGTTTAGTTCTGACTCTGGGGACAGAAAGAAGACCTGTCCCAGACAACCTGAGAGGTCTGGGG
>NC_045749.1:6072379-6073114 GCF_008692095.1 Etheostoma spectabile | reverse complement strand
GGGGGTCATAGTGTAGTAGAAGATCAGAAATGTATTTTGGCCCCAAACCGTTTAGTGATTTATAAAGTAGCAAAAGTTTATACTTTGAAATCAATTCTTTGAGTCTTAGTGTGGATTCGAGCAGCAACAGCTTTCTGAATTTTTAGGGAGACCTGTAAAGACACTGTTACAGTAGTAAAGTGTACTAAAGATGACAGCATGGAAAGGTTTTTCCAAATCGCATGTACCATATTCTTCCACTGGCAGCACAAGTAACAGGACAGTTATCTGTGTGGTTCAACTGTTCGTAAATAGTTTGTTAAAGGAGAATTCCGGTCAATTCCAACACGTAGCTCTGTTAATTGTAAATGTGGAGGCTGTCAGTAGAGAGAAAAATAAAACCAATTGGTGCTGCCTACACCGTGTCATCCTCCTGCTAGAGTTAGCACCTAACAGGCTTAATCAGGGCAAGTTTTAAACCTGTTTAGCCTCTAAACATGTTCAAAATGTCATTAAAAGTACCTACCCATGTGCAGTGATTCCTTCCGAGTGACCACAGTGAATCTGACTGCTGTAGATGGGAAAGAAATTCATGAAAGTTGTGCTAATTCAGCTGTGGTTAGTTCCTGTGTTGATACTGTGAGGAGTGCTTCGGGACCGTCTACAAACTAAAACACTGAAAAGAGATAGAAACATATTTTCGAAAATAAGCATACGCTTATTTTTTAAAAGTGCTGTAGTGCAACTAGCAGGAGA
>NC_045749.1:6072049-6072369 GCF_008692095.1 Etheostoma spectabile | reverse complement strand
ATTGAGGTAAGTTTGGAGACACTACCTAATACAATCATTAAATTGATAGCCTACATATTTTTGTTTCCTCTCTTTTCTGTGTTGTAGTTTAGAGACGGTCCTGAAGCACTCTAACTGCGGGCTCAACACCGGAACTAAACACAGCTGAATTAGCACAACTTTTCACTTTCTTTCCCATCTACAGCAGTCAGATTGGCTGTGTTCCCTCAGAAGGAATCACTTCACATGGGTATGTACTTTTAATGACATTCTGAACATGTTAAGAGGCTAAAAACACATTTAAGACTTGCCCTGTTTAAGCCTGTTGGGTGCTAACTCTA
>NC_045749.1:6071880-6072039 GCF_008692095.1 Etheostoma spectabile | reverse complement strand
GGAGGATAACACGGTGTAGGCAGCACCGATTGGTTTTGTTTTTCTCTCTACAGACAGCACTGCAAATTTACAAACAACAGAGCTACGTGTTGGAATCGACCGGAATTGTCCTTTAACCCTCTGGGCCCTGAGGCCATTTTTACAGTTTAATTTCCGTCT